>NW_015644614.1:211446-235375 GCF_001515625.1 Sinocyclocheilus rhinocerous | reverse complement strand
GTGTTTCGTTGTGAAAGCGAAACTACTTTGTTTGGCCTTCCAAAAGAGGACGATATCCGCTTCGTCATGCCTAAAGCTGATCCGTGCTGGCCGCTGAGGAAATACATCAACTTCGTGGAGTGGATCGCCGGATCGGCTTTCACCGTGGACGAAGCGAAGTCCAGCCCGGGGTCGTAACATGTGGTTGCCGCAAGCCCGCCGGACGCTCCTTCGTCGAATCCTTGCACAGTTTTTTTTTTTTTTTTTTTTTACAGTGTAGATTTATGACTTCAGGCATTAGAGATTTCCTAAACAATACATCTTCTGTTGGTACAATTGCAGGTTCATTTTAATGTACTCCACTGTACTTTGCACTCAGTATAACTCTGCGCTAACTACTACCATCGTCGGCTGCCTAAAAGTAAGAATGTTTCTTTCTTAAACATGCCAAGATACAGTTTGTCCTGCTGTTTATTATATGAACAATTTTTGTGTCTCTGCAGAATATATTAGTGACGTATATTGGAATGGTGTTTGGAGGAGATTACATTTTCTCATGGACTAACTTCATTGGTCTGAACATCAGGTAAGTAGTGAGCTTTTCCCAGAAGGGAACAGATGGGATGCATGGATTTAGTGTGACGCTGATGATCTGATTGCCTGTACTTGTCTTCTCAGTATTGCTGGCAGTCTGGTGTATTCCTACATTACCTTCACAGAGGAGCAGACCACCAAACAGAGCGAGAATACCAACAAACTAGAGGTCAAAGGGAAAGTGTCTGTATGACCAGTTTGTTTGACTTTTATGATGCACAAGGCTGTATCTATGAGTTTTTGTATTTCATGCAAGAGTAAGAAGTCACTCCTAGTATGTTTTTTTTATTATTATATGAAGATATTGACTGAAAAAGGTACAGCAGGTGCTGGCAGGACATCGTCTCAAATGAAAGATTTGATCAAGTTTCAAATATACTGGAATGTGTTATTCCAGAGTAAAGATTTGCCTGTTGATTTTCACTTCTGTTAAGAAGTGGTGTCTGTGTTACAAACTGATGGTTTGTGTCCTGCAATGTTGGACACTTGCCACAAATTGGGAATGAGGGACTGTCATTAGTGTTGCAATACCTGTTGTATTGTCTATTGAAGAGTACTTTTAAAGATGGATTTTAGTCAGTAAGGATATTTATTTTCATGTGAGTTTTTTTTTTTTTATTGCTAGGATTGTGAATGGGATTTTATTGTTGGGAAAGGTTTATTCTAGCTATAAAAAGGGAGTTTACATACATTTGTTTAAATAGTTTTGTGACAGTTCTGGTACCCTGTAACACAGGAATGTTCCTTCAAAACCTGAATGATAAATGGAAAGTGTGTAAAACAAGGTACATGTGTGCAACTTAGATGTTTGATTTGAGTCTTTTGATAAGTTTTAAAGAACAATATTTTGTGTTAAGCGTTCTCAGTGTTACACAGTGCTCAACTGGACAAATTCTTATAACTGCTTTTGTATTTGGGAATGGGATGCAGTAACTGTTTTTTTACTGATGGAATCATTATAAACGCAAATGGTGTAATTGCACTTGAACAGTTTGCATGTGTTCTCATTTGTTAGTGATTTAAAATGGATATTAGTTTTTGCAAGAACGTAATACAATATGCACAAACATTTCAGTATGTTGAGCTGTCTTGTTTAACGTCGCTGCCTTTGGGCAAATAAGAAAATGAGAATGTCTCCTACATTTATGTCTGATGTATTTTTGACAAATCCAAAATGCTAGTCTGAAAATATCACACATTTCAGTTATTTCTTGTGCTATACTTGTTGTACATCTGGAAAAGCTGATGCATTCTGCGGTTACTGAATGAATGTCTGTTTTCATTCATGTATGCCACTTTTTGGAACACTTTGTCCATTGCTTAGAGATTCTAATTTTATAGATGATGTGCATTTTTGTTCTTTATTTTTAAGCACTGATGACATATTGTTGCTGCAGAAGTATTTTATGTGTTCGACTTGTTTTTATTTTATTCATGTTTTTATTCATTTTAGTTAAAGAAACATTTCTTTATCAATTTCATATCTGCAAATTCTCAGTGATCGTATCAGTGAGAAACGGGATGTGTATAACATTTAAAATACCTCAGCTCAAAGAATATGTATTTTATGTCATTTTCTGATGTTAACCAAAGTAAAATCCTTTTTCATTTTTCATGTTGCCTATCGCTTCTGTGGCAATAAATTGTGTACTACTTTCTCCAGGGTTGTTTGTGTTGTTTGTTACATAAAGCCATCTGATCCAGGTTTTAGGTCTACAAAACAGATCGTTCTATTTGACTGTTTATGGGATGTCTAGAAGCAGGCACCCATATGACTGCTCCATGTAAAATAAAACATAAGCCAGTGTTTCTTAAGTGAGTGTACATGATTTTAAACCATTATTTTATTTTTTTTATACATACTATTCATTTCTTTATGGGTAAATACTTATGATGGAACATTTTTTGACTGCTGGAACTATAGTGAGTCTTAAGCTCTAATGTAATAGATTCTCGAAAGCAAAAAAGCTATTACAATTGCATTTGCAATTACTCTATTTTGCTAATGTGTTTGAATAACAATCATAAAATGCGTTGTATATTGTAATGAGAGAGAAGGCGAATTTTGAAATACTCTTTTAACAGTTACGTTTTCCAAATATTATACTGACAGTAATTGGCCAGCTGTGCTTGTCACCTTTGCGCAGTGTTTGGGTCGTGACAAGACTTTTATTTTGTAGTATTCACCACAGTAGTGCTGCTCTACTCATTTTCAACACATTTATTATCGCTGGCTTCACAGAACCTACAACAACTATGGCGGAGGTAAGAGAAACATTACAAATAGCAGCAAATAACGCACTTGAGCGGTCAGTGCAACCCTTTAATTAAATTTAACTTCCTTTCTAATTTTAAATATTTCAACGATGACGTGTTTCTTAACGTTCAGCCCTGAATAATTAGCAAACAGGTTAGGGCGCCCAAGTTGAATGTGTTAGCAGCTAGCAGCTAACTTGTTGCCTGAGCGCCAAACTCACATCCAGTATATTCCTCGGTGCTTTTATTAAGAAACAACAACAGTGCCTAATAAATTATAACCCAGTGCACCCTGTTATTTCTAGTCTCATTCATTAACAGGAGGTTATACGTTACGTTCTTTAACAGCTTTGCCTCTGACTGTAGATGATCATTCCTAGTCAAATTCATTTAATACACGAGTTTCACAATTTGAGTTGAATTACTGAAATAAATGAACTTTTCCACGACATTCTAATTTATTGAGATGCACCTGTATATCATCTTATGGTGATATCCTATCTCTTATGGTTTTTGTTCATATTATTAAATTCTTGGGATTAAAATGTCTTATTTTCTTTCCAGCCCTCCTTAAGGGGTCCAGGCTCTGAAGGTAAAGATTTCAGTTACTTTTATTTTACTAGCAATAACAAAATTATTGTAACGTTAGGCTGCATCAAAGCCCACATTTATATTAATGTGTAGTATTATATATCATTTGTGTACATTTAATATAGTGTGTGTAGATATTATTAGTGTGTATCTCTCTCTCTCTCTCTGTGTATAGAATAGATAATTATATTAATAAAACAAAAAATGTCTGTTAAATAGGAGCACATGGAGTGGTCCAGCATGAGGACAGAGACTTTGATCCTTCAGCAGACATGCTCGTACATGACTTTGATGATGAGCGGACATTGGAAGAAGAGGAAAAGCTGGAGGGACAGACCAACTTCAGTGCCGAAATTAATGACCTCACTCGAGTATGGACCATCTTTATTTTTATTTTTTTTTATAACATTTTAATACATACGTTTATGATGATATGATGAGGATCATTAAATAACCACAGGTCTTGATTCATGACTTTACTACTCTGGTTTGGTAGGAGGGTGAGATGCCCATTGAGGAGCTTCTGAAATTGTATGGCTACAGCACTGGTGGGTCTCCAGAGGAGGAGGATGGAGACGTTCAAGAGGAGGATTCTTCAGAGAATAATTGCTGCAGCCATAGTAAACTCAAAGTAAAGATCTACATGAAAAACAACAAATCTGTATGTTTTTGTATGCATAAGCATAGTAAAATCAACCAATCATTGTTGTGGCTGTCAGGAGGACGAGAGGCAGGAGCTTTCTGATCAAGAGGATGGGGACGTGCAGTCGTCTGGTGAGGAGCCTCCGTCCTGCAGTGTTTCTCACAGCACAGCTCAACTCCTCTACCCTCGGCCATCCATTTACTTTGAAGGTATGATCATAAAAACACTACACTGCATGTTACACATAAATGAAAGCTTGTTTCTTCCATGCTTCCTCTCTTTAATGTTGTATTTTGTGGTGAAAACAAAAAAAGAAAACAATTTTTAGATGTTAACTCAAAATTCAGAGGAAAAAAACGTTAGAATTGTGAAATGTAAACTTAGAATTTTGAGGAAAAAGTCAGGATTGTGAGATATAAACAAAAAAAAAGTTTGTATCTTTCAATTCTGAGAATTGTATGTCAATTGAATTGTCAAAAAGTATGAATTGTGAAATATAAACTCAAAAACTGAACTGAGAAAAAAAATAACCTTTTCATCAATTACCTTTAAAAAATTGTTTTATCCCATGCAGACCATGGCAGAAACAGGCTTCCATACACATCAAAGTTCATTTTACCAAAAAAAAAAAAAAAAAAATGTTGTAGTGCAGAAGTATGGACTGGCATGTTATTTACATTTATTTTTATTTTTTTTAGAGTTAGTACATAAGTACCATTAGGTTTTGCCATGTAAAATTGTAACACTGTGTGTCTATGTGTATACTCACACAAAGGTTTATTTTTCAGTAAAAGTGACAGTTTTCAAAAGTGACAGTAAAGACACTTTGAAGTCTCTTTTTAACTTTCTATTTATCAACAAATTCTGAAAAAATGTATCACATTTTCCGCAAAACTATTATGCAGCACAACTGTTTTCAACATTCATAATAATAAGAAACGTTTCTTTATATCTACCAAATCAGCATCACACACTATATTATTTATTATATATTATTTCAAATGAAACAAATGTACACTTCCACAGATGTTTTTCATTTATTGTACCGTTTAGTAGTAGATGCCTGGTAGGACCAGCAGATGGTGATATAAATTCACAGTCTAACTAGATAGGGCTCCATGTGACTTTGTTTTATAGGGGATGAGGAAGAATCTGAAGATGATAATTATATTCCATCTGAAGATTGGAAGAAGGTAGATTTAATATTATTTTCTCTCAAAGTTTTTTTTTTTTTTTTAAGATTTCAAACATGGATTTTTTTCTTCTGTCATTCATAGGAGATAATGGTTGGTTCAATGTATCAAGCAGAGACTCCTGTTGGCCTTTGCAAATATAAGGACAATGAAAAAGGTGACAGAACTGAATAATATGCTTATTTAGATGTGATATGTATATATTTAATACATATGTTAAACATACACATTTTTGTTCTTCATCTGCTTGTCTCTTATAAATGTAGTGTACGAGAATGATGATCAGCTTTTGTGGAATCCGGAGTTAATTCCAGAAGAAAAGGTTGTAGAGTTTTTAGCCGAGGCTTCTAAATGCAGCGGAGAAGAGACTGGTGTCCATGCAATTCCTGAAGGATCTCACATCAAAGACAATGAACAGGCAGGTCACCATCAAATGGCATATTTACTTAAATCATATCGACGATTCCCTTTTGACATGTTGTAATAGCAATTTCTTTGCTTAAATTTCAGGCTCTTTATGAATTGTTTAAATGCAACTTAAATGCAGAAGAAGCTTTAAGAAGACTGAAATTTAATGTGAAGCCTGCCAAAGGTGAGTGTGTGTGTATGTGTAAAAGATGATGTTAGTTAATGTTACAGGGTTTCTTAATTCAGCCATCCACAAATTGCGGCCTTAAAAATGTCTTATTTAATACCATAAAGTCTTAAATCATAAAGTCTTGGCATTAAATGCCAATGCCATCGCATGCATTGCAGAAAATGAATATCTACCTCAGTATTTTTGTTTTCCCATACAAATATCTAGACATCCTTAAATCAAGATATATTTACTTGAGATGCACATTTAAAGTCTAAATGTACCTAAGAATCTTTACACATTTGCTTTGGAAAACAAGACAAAAATACTGAAGAAGAACATTGTGTTTTTGCATTGTAATCAGAAGGTACAGTAAAAGTAATTCTAATGGTTGGGAGAAGAGGTGTTCAAGCCTTAAGCTTTTTTGTAAAATGAATTAAAAAGTGCTGGAGATTGGTTGAAAGTTGTATTTTCAAACATCAAAGTGTTGCTGATACAACTCATTGTGTGTTCTCTAGAACATATTGATGTATTGTGTTCCCTTCAATTTATTCCTTACATTTTCGGTCACACTTTTAGTTTGGGGACCAATTCTCACTATAAACTATGACTTTTGCCTTAATAAGGTCCTAATTTGCTGCTTACTAACAGTTAGTAAGGTAGTTGTTAAATTTAGGTATGGGGTAGGATTAAGGGATCTACAATATGGTCATGCAGATTAAGGCATTAATATGTGCTTTATATGTACTAATAAACAGCCAATATGCTGGTAATATGCATGCTAATAAGAAACTAGTTTATAGTGAGGACTGGTCCTTAAAATAAAGTGTTACCAAATTTTCTTTACTTGATCTACATTTACCTGTAGAAAACCTGCAGAAATCCTTCTGTGCGAATCCCCTGACTTTTATGTAAGTGAAATGTATCTTGGATTGCAAAATTAAATGTTGAAATGGAAATAGAACAAACAATATATTGACTTCTACAGTCAATTTTTATAACGTATTGTATATTCAATGCAATACTCTTGTGCCACATTAATGTTCCTGAATTATCTTTACGTGCATCAAATATTGGTATGATTAATTTGACTAATTAACCAACATACAATTAATCAGATGAAAAATATTTGAATCTATTAACCGCTTCAGAATGTTATTTTGGGAAGCATAAAATGCTCCAAGCACAAGAAGCATCCAAGCCTGTGATAAAGGAGCTCTCAGCATGTCAGTCAACATTTTCTGAATGCGTCACATTAACTAAAATCTCTCTCTCCCTCAGAGGAAATGTCAGGTTGGACGGAAGAGGAGTGTCGAGGTTTTGAGCAAGGAATCAACACTTACAGAAAAGATTTTAGCTCAATACAAGCAAATAAGGTTAGTTTTTAGTCACATTCCCCATTCCAAAACCTAATAGGATGGAATATGACTGCTGTTATGCAATTTTTACTGTTCGATTATTGAATAATTTAGAGTAATCAGTTGGTGAACTTTGCTGTTTTTTTTTTATTGTTCACGTAGGTAATTGTTACTTAATTAAACTTTTCCAGGTGCTAACTAGATCTGTAGGGGAATGTGTGGCCTTTTATTACATGTGGAAGAAATCTGAGCGTTATGATTTCTTTGCACAGCAAACCAAGCTTGGAAAAAGAAAATACAGTCTTCGTCCTGGAGTTTTGTAAGTCAGTCATCAACACTTTGGCACATTAAAGGTCACAAGTCCAAGTCCTCTAATTAAACGGTTTTTGTTAAATGTGAGCCAAAATCATCACAATTAAAAGAACCGAAGACTTAAACTACTTCAGTCTGTGTGCATTGAATTTATTTAATACACGAGTTTCACAATTTGAGTTGAATTACTGAAATGAACTTTTCCACGACATTCTAATTTATTGAGATGCACCTGTAGAATCAGATGCTGTGTTAGGTCATATCCTGCCTGGTGTTTGTTTGGCATTACAGGGATTATATGGAGTGTATTTTGGACGAGAGGAAGAGCTCTGAGTCCAGTGGATCTTCATCTTCACCTCCCACCTCTTCCAACAACAGCAAACACCCATCAGAGCCAGAGAGTGACTCAAATGCACAGAACGGTCAGGCCATTCAGACTCTCAAAAACACCTTTTTTTTTTTTTACTAACTGTACATGCATATATATAGACAGTGTTCACATAATATTAAAGTTATTTTTTTTTCTTCATTAAGTGACACTTTGTGGAGTTAATCCAAAACAAAATATTTGATTTAATATTAAATGATAAAAGTATTGTGTCTTTAACAACAGTAAATATTAAATGTAATCTTGTTGATTTCACAGGTGTTGGGAGCCATTCCTCCGAGCCCCTTCTCTGTGTCACAGATGAGAAATCTCAGATAAACGGCTCTGCCACGTGTCCAGATATTTCCACAGCAAAGTCACCACCCTGCTCTAACCCTGACGCCAGCAGCCCGAGCACACAAGTCATGGAGATCACAGTCAAACAGGAGGAAGATGAACACTGTGAGCGACCTCTCAAAAGGCTTAGGACTGATGCAGACCCCAGCAGTGAAGGGTCTGTCCCCCACAACAAAACCGAAACCGTCTGACTCACCAGCAGAAACTTAGAAAAAAGACACAGAACTCCTGACCTCAGATGAGGGGTTTATACAGGCTCTGTTTTTAGCATGAAGGTAGCGGTGTGTGTGAATTTCAGGGATGCAAATGAAGCACATTTCTGTTCTCTCACATTACGGTCACTGAGCTCAGTTCATATCTCAAACACTCATGATAGACTGTCATATCAGACAGTCAACCCTGTAGCACTATTTATTAATATAGGTTAAGATGAGCAGTGTTACTGTATTTTCTTTGTTATTTGAAAGAAACAGCTGACTGTATTTTATTGTGAAGCTTCTGTCATTTGGTGTGCATAACATTGCTCTAGCTGTAAATGCACACTGTGGAAAAGCCCTGTTGATTTTATATGAAGTATAATACTGTAAATATTTGAAATCTATTATAAAAAAATACACTTGTGTTTGGAACATTTTGAATAATTCAGGTGTTTGTAAAAATGTGATTTCTAACACTGCAACATTCCATCCTTTTCATTTCGGAATTTCCTATTTGACCAAAGTGAATGGTTGATATTTGTCTTTTAACAGCATTTTAAGAAGATATTTCCTGTTTATATGAAAAAACGGTCTTATTTTTGTATTTGATAGCTATTTATTTTTTTTAATCAGATATTGGTGACACATGAGGCCAGTATACAGAGTATATTTGTATAAGCCGGAGCGAGTAGTGTTGTATTTAAAAGGCAAAGCAGAAATGAATGGTGCTATTTATTCATTTTCTTACTGATTTTTTTACGGTTTAGGACCTCTTATTCCTGTCAGGAATAGTAGGGGAAAGTGGAATATACAGTTTCCTTAAATTGGCTGTCATTCATGTCTGCATAGCTCAGGAAAATCAGTACAGAAACATAGGGTGTGTCAAATAGTTGTCAGTTTCAATTAGTGAACTACTCATTAAACTCAGACTATTGACCCAAATCCATATTGTCTTTTGTGATTACTGAAGTCAGTCAGCTTTTGTCACCTCACTACCACATTTTAGTGGAGTGGATTGTATGCTGAATAAAGCTATTAAGCTGTTCTTATTTTAGAGAATCTTATCTTTTCTAGTGTTTTGTTTTTATCTGTCATCCTGTCTTTCATAAGGTCTGACTAGGTTCACACCAAGCAAATTGACCTTTTAAATGTTGAATTGGTTATGAGCTTTTGGTTGTTTGTTGACTATTCATATGCCTGAACAGCAGGTGTCAGTGTTGCTCTTAATTTAGTTGGAAACAAAAATATAAACACATTCATTGCTTGTTTTGTCCCAAGCACATTTTCACAGAACAGGGTAACATAGGCTTAAATGCCCAAAGGGCTAAATGGTAATAAATGAGGACCACATACAATGCAATCTTAGCATTACCATCGAAAGACAGTGATATGAAAAAAAAAAAAAAGGTAATTTACTCGCCGAATGAGGTTCCCAAACTATTCGAAGGCTGAATACCGACAATTGACACTTGTGAACTTCAGTGAATAATTAATTGCACCAGACTAACTAAACGGGTCTCTTTTTTTTAAAGAGCAGATTGTATACTTGTTTCTCTAGAGTCTAGAATTAGCTAGCGAATTTATCTGCTTTTTATTTTTTATTTATTTTCTGAGTGAGCCACAGGAGAAAACCAATGCCACACATCAAGTTGTGCAGCTTAGGACCAGTCTGTATATCTAGAGCGGAACAGAGGCAGAACATAAGTGCGCATGAAACGACTGTGTGACCCGACAGCTGCTGAAATGATCCTGGAATACTAAACGCAGAGTTTACCGTTTGGCTTCACAAAAGCATTGCAGCTTTGTTCTAGAGACGTATCTGGTCGCCGCTCTCTGGGGAACGCTTGTTGTTGGAGATCCCTCAGCTGCTGGCTCCATTCAGTGGAACAGAATAAAACAGGCGAGACAACACACAACACAGATGTGAAACGCAAATGAACATAAACATGGAAGAAGTGACAATGGAGCATTTCGAGACAATACGAGACGATGAGATGGGAAACTAATGCCCTACATATTGGAGCAGTACAGAAAAAATTTACTGCCTTTTATATATTTATTACATTTACATAAGAGATGTGATTTAAAATGCAAAATCACATATAAAAGGGGTAGATGCAAATTCTATAATAAACAGGCGAGACAACACACAACACAGATGTGAAACGCAAATGAACATAAACATGGAAGAAGTGACAATGGAGCATTTCGAGACAATACGAGACGATGAGATGGGAAACTAATGCCCTACATATTGGAGCAGTACGGAAAAAATGTACTGCCTTTTATATATTTATTACATTTACATAAATAAGAGATGTGATTTAAAATGCAAAATCACATATAAAAGGGGTAGATGCAAATTCTATAACTGACTCTTCTGTGTACTGGTCACTCATCCATACAACCATAGGAGACAAGAGGATTTTAATAAAAAAATAAATAAAATAAAATCATTGAGTCATATGGACAAATTCAGACTGGTTTTGCAATATATAGTGAATTTCCAAATATACAATGAAAAAATTAGAAAGGCAAGAATTCAAAAGAACAATTTATTCACAAATTTGACCGCTATTTCTGTCATGAATGCACCAAGCAAAACTTGGATGGATGATGTTCATAAATAAACTTAAGGTGTGTCCCAATTCGCTTATGCAATTTTGTAGTCTAAGGCTTTGTCCCAAATGGCACACTTCATGTGCACTTGTGGTCTCACAATGGCCGCCACGTGCGCAAGTCTACAAGACCGTAGGGTGTCCCATTCATTTTAGCTTTCAGAAGGGTGCTCCTTTGTGGCCGCTATATGCCCTCCATGCACACTTCTGCCGAGCCTGCACTGAGGCAACTTCTACCCGACAGTCATAGTGGCATTACATCACGAAAGTGTGAACTCAAAAGAAGACCACTCTACCCATACATTTGGAAGATTCAAATTTTGTGTTTTGGATCAAATTCAGTCAGATTTGAACCATCTCCATAAAAGCTCCAAGATCCTAGTAACTGCATAGTAGCATTTCTTACAGGTTTGGAATGACATTGGGGGTAAGTACATTTTGGGGTGCACTATCCCTTTAACAAAAAAGCAGGAAGGAGGGAAACAGGAACAGCAGCATATTGGGTTTTAATCCCAAATGCTACTTTCCATTTCTCCATCCTAATCAGTATTACTTTCATGCTTTCCATGCCCTTTTTGCAGATTGTTTATTTGTGAACAACACACTCCCTGGTACAACAAATATTTTTTTTTTTTTAGCAGTAATTAAGTCTTAATAGCTTTTAGCGAATGCTCTGTCCCCCTTTCACCTAGACAGATGACACAGACACACCCAGCTCCCTTTGCCACAGTCAGACTGGCTGCATAATAATTGGATGTTCGCACAGTAGGAGAGAGCCCTAAATGTCATTCGCCCTACTAAAATAAAGCTGGAAAAAGAAGAAGAGGAAATAACTGTACTTTTCTTTTCTTGAGGGACAGCAGTGATTAGGGATTGGGAAAAAATTCATCTATCATAGATGAGGATAACAAGATTAAGTTCTCTTTGAGGACTGTTTTCAGAGACTGCCACAATAGGCAAAGTAACCGAACCAACAAAGAGAATGATAAATAGGGTTGTCTAAGTAGAGACGAACCAGGGTGCCCACACAACTGTTGGTTCCCTTCCACAGGCCAAATCCGCTCGGGGAGGAGAGGAGAGGAGAGCTCATTGCGCAAACCATTGTGAGCTACCATTAAAAACAGTTTAAACTGCTTTAAAAAACAGCATTCCTCAATACCATCCGTCTTGCACAAAGAGCTACAATAGAGTGCATTAGTGCCCGTCCACTTTTTCAGCAGCCTTGGTTCCGGAAGTATATTTCCCATTCTTTTTTAAACCATGCTGAGGTGAATCACAACATCATAAACTTTGATTTGAATCAAAAAGTATTTGAAAATTGGACAAGAAGACAAAGGTACAAGACTGTTTTTAGCAGCTTTATTGAGGGAAAAAACTACAATCCCATGAAGCATTGCAAATGACAATCATATATAAACACACACACACACGTCTGGTTTGCTATCCTTGTGGGGACTCTCCATAGGCGTAATGGTTTTTCTACTGTACAGCCCGTATATTCTATTGCCTTACACCATCCCTACACCTAAATCTACCCCTCACAGGAAACTTTGTGCATTTTTAGATTTTCAGAAAACCTCAATTTAGGTCCCCACCGTGACATGAGTCCCCATGAGTCTGTGTGTATATAGGTTTAAGTCCCCACCAGAATAGAAAAACACACACACAAGTCATTTGCAGTGCTTAATGGGAGTGAGAGTCTCAAAAGTGGTTTGGTGTGATTTGCTCACCACGATTCTCTGATTGGTGGAAATTTCTTTCCATAATCATTGGTAATGTAGCTTTTCGCTAGCAATTCTGCTGTTAAAAGTGATTGTTTAAAAAATATTTCAAACAATGTGCTTCATCAAAAGAATCAATTAACAACATCTTTAAAAGGTCTATAATTTACAGATTCAATATTTATTTCCAGAACCTGTATTATTGCACTCTATAGCGAGGTGTTCTGCTCTTGAACGGAGAGTTGAGCAACAAAAAATAAATACATTTCTTACCCTCGTGTCATTCCAAACATGTATTTCTTTTGAATGGCATCCTTCAAAATATCTTCTTTTGTGTTCTGCAGAGAAAATAAAGTCATACAGGTTTGGAACCACATTAGGGTGAGTAAATGGTTACAGAATTTAGATTTTCGGGTGAGCACCATGGCAACTTTGTAAAAATCACATTCATCAAATCTGCCCGCTGGGAGTTCAAGCAGTTTCCCCATTTTATTTAGGTCTCCCTGGAGGCTAATACTCACCGCAGACATTAGCAAAATCACAGTGTGACACCTGGTGGGGGAGTTCCTCTTTCCATTACCAGGCACAGAGCCACCGTCTCCTCTGGGGAGCCAGACATAACCGCAATGTCGGCATACTGACAAGAAGTGTGAGCTGGTATGCAGCAAATTTATGCAGGGGTACAAAAGATAACGAAGAACTTTAAATCATTTCATCAATACCACAAACAACTGACACAACTGTTCTGATTTAACCGAATGTAATGTTTAAGAACAACAAGGAGACAAAGAGCGACAAAAGATTTTTAACAATTTAATATATCAATATATAGATATTTATCAACAACTTGAATTTCATAGAAACGTGAGTGAGACCATTTTGGCATACAGTACAGATATTCCATGTAAGTACAGTTTTGCTAATGTTAAAACCCCCTCCCTATTCCCACCACCTCTGACCCACTGACACAGACACCAGAAAAGCAAACAAAACATAACATTATTGGAAAATATACATGAACACATACAAGGCACCAATAAATTAAACTGTAACCCTCTCTTTCAACACTGAGTGTAACCTATTAAATAGAATTACAATTTAATTTATCTATTAAATAAATGTACAAATACAAATTAAACACTATTTCTGCAATGTTTACGGTTAAAAAGCCAAAATCAAATTAAGACCAGGAGGAAGAAAAAAAAAAACAAACACTTTGGCAGATTATTAATTTTTAGTTACAATCAAGTAGTAAAGAAATCCAGTGCTCTCGAGTACAAATAAATCCATGTATGGTCTACACTCTTTTTTTGTCCAGGAGACTAATATACACATCTTCTTTTTACAAGAAATGTTTAAAACCTTATCAAAAGTTTTGCTGTATGAAAACATATTTACAAATCATGATTCAGACTCATTTGACAGCAACGGCTACCCTTCCCCCCATCCTATGTAATCATTTACACAGTGCAGAAGGCTTCTTGAAAAAGTTTGTGCAACAAACAGTGTACAAATGTCTCCATACAGCAATGGAATGACCGGGACGCATGTTTCCTCAAATGACAGGAATAACAGGCCCTCCTTCCTCCCCCTACAAACCATACAAAAAATGAACAGTTCAAGTAATATACATCATGTCAACATGATCTCATAGGGGCAAACCAAAACAGGTCTTTTTTTTTTCACACAGGTCACAAAGAGAACAGACGGGAATGTTACCCATGGGTGTGGAGGGCCCGACTCATCAGCGGTTCAGCTCTACAAGTCCACCAAACTAAAGAGCACTGTTCCAGGAGAGGTTCCAGCGTATTGTCCAGTGTATCGTCCATTTTAAAAGAATGGTAGCCCTTTCAAAAGCAATGTTGGGCCGATGGGGATGACAGGTAGACAGTGATGAGGAGGAGTTACGGATATTACGAATGTTAGTCACAGTGGAGTGGGGTGAAGGAGCAGCGTGGCGAGTCCCTGCAGTGCTTAAGGAAGGCAGGACTTGCCGTTACATATGCATAGAGTAAGAAAGATGGACAACGGTCACAAAGTACTGCTTGTTATCTACTGTACAGAGAGGCCGAAAATCCAAGGTCTAGAACCTTCTGTGACCAGATCGTACATGTGTTTATAAATTATAATAAGCTAAGTGATCTGTTTGTAGAAACCTTGACAGCTAGAGAGCTCAATGTAACTAAGTTTCCCATAAAAACATTTTTTTTGCGCTAACTCTAGAGCAGCACCTCAAAATAATGATGAGTTTGGGGTCAGGAAAAAGAAACATGCATGATGCTTCTTGTGAAAAAAAAAAAACCTGATTAAACCAGCCTAAGCTTATTTGCTGGTCTTCCAGTCTGGCCATGCTGAGTTTCAGTTGGTTTAGCTGGTCAGCAAGTGCCTAAAATCCATTTAAAACCAGTTTTTGGTCTTAGTTTGTCACCTAGTTTGGTGTCCAGTTGGTTTAGCAAGTCAACAAGTCAACAAGCTTGTCTTCCAGTCTAAACCAGCTGATAAGTGCCCAAATTCCATCTAAAACCAGTTTAGGCTGTTTCTTCTCATTTTAGTTGGTCTCCTAGCCTGGTGTCCAGTTGGTTTCAGCTGAACAAGCTTGTCTTCCAGCCTAAACCAGCTGATATGTGCCCAAAATACCAGCAAACCAGATCTAATAAGACCAGCAAACAAGTCCAAGTAAGGCGCTTCTGAAGAAACCAAATTTATAATGATTAAACGATAATTTATGACATGACAGTTAAAAAAAAAAAAAAGCACATTAAGCAGTTTGATTACCCTGTATTGCTAGTCTGAGATTCTCAAATCAAAAAGTTTCAAATTTTCAGAGCCGATATTTTTAAAAAATACTCAAAGCATCTAAACTGTTACCGCTTCCAAAATCAACCTATCCATTATACTTTCCATACTGTATACATAGTTTGACGTGATAAATAGTTAAGGATGGATGAAGATTCATTAAACAAACTATAATATCGATGACAATAGATCTGTTATCTCCGAAACATGTCTTCAATGAAGACATCTCAAGCCCATCTGATCAGAAAACCAACTACAAACTGCAGCTTCTTTAATCCTCACAGACAAAAACCTGAGCAATGAAACTCCCACACTGTCTCTCTTCCTAATGGAAAACAAACAGTGACTTAATGGAGGATTCTTTGAAATGTGGAGGGATGTTTTACACAAGATGCCTCATCACAGCAGAGAAGAGCAAAGGTGGCAGGAACAAAGAACCACTCAAGATGCGAGACCAGCCACTTGCGGGCCAGAACCAATCTCGGGTACTTTCAGTAGCCTCCAACAAAGGGCAACTCACATGGCTAGTTCTTCAAAACCATCTGATCAAACATCACACCCCAGTACACAGAAACATACCGTCACATGCCAAGTTTTAATCCCTGCTGGAAAATCTTAACCCAGCCTAAGGTTTTTTGCTGGTTTAGATGAAGCTTAGATGGCCTTGATGGTCTCTAAGATCTATAAATCAGTGGTTCTCAACCAGGGCAAAAGGCAAGCTATCAGGGGGCCTCCAATTACATATATTTTTTAGTTTATTTCAGTCAGTCTTGATCTAAATCCATCAAACCCCTTTAAACCATCAATTCAGACTAGCCTAACTAAAACCAGCAAAAAAAAAAAGTTTTTTACATTGTCGAATCAGTCAGTGTCCCTCTGACAGTGATACAGAAATAACCAAGCGCTCATTCATCACACAGAGTAAGTTGGAGAGTTTATATGTATAGGAAGCCTATATTCAGGCACTCCTCATTTCCTGTGCCACATGTTGAACAGATGACTGTTCATATGAGCAAAGCTTTGATCTACGACTCTAATCTATCACGCCATTAAGTCACCCAATATGGCAGGCGGTGTCTTCTTTGTCAGCATGCTAAATGCTGAAGAGTTTTCTCCAAGGCATGACGAATGTAGGGGCGGAAAAGACGTGTGTGTTATTGCGTGTCTGAGAAGGAGCGATCTAGACTGTAGAAATTAACAAACAGCATTTTAGCCATTATCAAACCCTGGCTACCGTATCTATTAGCGTGATTGTGATAACAAACCACACAGATTATAGCGATAACTGATAATATTTTAGAAAAACTGATGTCCTGAGCTAATGTTTTGGGGTTATAAATGTGCCTGGGCAGGAAGATTTTAGTTGGTCCTAGAAACTTGAGAAAAATGGAAGACCCAGTGCTGGTGAAATAAATGAAAATGGAAAAATATATTACCTCTCAAAACTGGGAGGTGAAACCCTTCATCTCCAGATAGTGGCTGCAGATCTCTTAGAAGGGTCAAATCTGACTCGAGTGACTATGGAAGACGTGAAGGAACACTAGTCTTGGCATTGGAAGTATGTAAGCAGGAGGACAAAAATATTTACAGGTAAATCTTATTTTTTGTGGTATATTATTTGCTTGTGAGAATATATGAATGCATAACAGCCACATGGTGGAATCTGTGTTTAGTATGTCTGCAAATATGAATTTTCCACATCCTATCTCCATCCTATTTCATATTTTCCTTCAATGCATCTCCTATGCTCACAGGATGGATTGCCCACAATTCTCTCCCAACAAGTTTTGCCAGACAAAATGGCCATAGCTCAGCTCAAACCAGCTTAACCAGTAATGAAACTATTTCTAATAAAAAAAAAAAAACTACAGCACGAGTGCAGCAGGAGAGCCACTGAGTGTTAGCGACTACTGACGTGATGAGCTATGAAGTTAGTCATCATTAGACAGCACTACCTACGACTACTGACACAGAGCAAGAATGATGCTAGTAGTTTAATTTTAGAACTAGTGATTATTGCCCGACTGAGGGTTTATGGGTTGGAAAAGACACTACAAGAAGACAAACCCAGTTTGTAGCTCTTGGCTGTGCAGAGCAAGTGCTCTTGTGTCCTTTTGGCTCTCTGTGCCTTGCTGCGTTGTCTCATGCGACCTCCTCGATGGAAGGAGAGATGGAGGACTAAAGGACGCATGGATTCAGGGACGGAGAAGGAGAGAGCAACTACAAGAATCGCCCTCAGGGGAATCCGTCATCGTCTGGACTGAGCGCCACGCGCTGCGGAGAGCAGATAAAAAAAATAGTTACATGTGTTGAGAGAAAGAGAATCCTGTTATGCCACTGGGGCGGCCTGCCCCGTTTCTGGTGCGCGACTGATGTCTTTATCTCTGCTTGTGCTTGACATGCTGACTGTAGCACAGGAAGTTCAAATCACACTGTTCTAATCCCTCCATCTGACTAACAGCTCTCAACAGCGCCATGTTAACTATTTTAGCCCAGGCCGACAGTTATGCAAATATATGAATAAATCATTACACCACCCAAATAAATTATCAGCAAAACACCTAAATTAATAAATAAATTATAATATATTAAAAGATTGTCCAGTCATTTAAGGTGCTCGTTGCTCATCCCTAAAGCAGTTATATTGAATTAATTAAAAAAACAACAACTATTGGGTAAAGGGAGAGCACAATTTCAAAGCTTTCAAACGTGGAAAGCATTTAAAGCTTTACACACACACAACACGAGAAACCAAAGACCATGCATCCAAAATCGCATACTTCCCTAGTAGTAGTCAAAAAATGTATAGGAAAAGAGTAGTATGTACGACTTCATAGTAGTCTTAAAACAATAGGTGAAAAGTTCCTGGATGACATACTATTTCCACATCAACTTGACTCTTTACTATCCCATGAGGCCAGGGGAGAGGATTTGTAAATGGCAGTGAATGGGTGATAGGTCACATGATACTGACAACATGGCGAATGTAGTACATCTGGATTAAATTCATATTACACACATTCATACTATATACTAGAACCCATTTTTTTTAACGGTCGCAAAGTAATTACTTATTCAAAAGAAGTACCTACTCAGAGAGTACGCGATTTCGGAATCAGCCAATGGGAAACACATACAGACTAATGAAACCTCACATGGTAATCCGTACACTAATTAAACATACATTTGAATGAAAATGTGTGGTGAATTATGAGTATAAATATGTGTGACGAAAGAGGCAGCATAATGCCCTCTCTTAGGGAACGCTGTCTTAGCCCCGCCCACATTTGATCACTATCCGATTGTCTTCCTCTCTTTGTTCACTTTGTGCTGGACAGCATAGGTGCCCCTGAGTACCAGTGAGCTGCCGGGTCTGGGATACCACCACCCAGTGGCAGTGCTAGGTATGGCTGTCTGGCACTGCCACTCACTGCAGGGTAGACGTGGCCGATCTGCTCGCTGCGGCCGATGTGGATTTCGTCGTCGTCATCCTCTGTGGTCTTGCGGTAAACGGGGTTGTCGAAGTTCATGCTCTTGGTGTTCCGTCTCCTCCAGTTGCGCCACACCAGGTAGCCTCCGGTACACATCAGGCCGATGATCACTGTGGCAAGGATAGGAACTGCATGCGTTTAACACACAGTCAACACATACGGCGGGGGCGTTAACACAGCCAGGGGACACAGAGTGGCGCATAATGACACATACACACACACACACACACACATATATATTCAAGCTCACACACTCAAACTTTAAGGTGCATCATGGCAGACCAGGGTCAAATGGTTTTATTAAAATGGTTTATAAAACAATAAATTTGGTGAATGACATTATGTATCAAAGCAAATCTCATTGTATTCCACAGAATCCTCAGATGATAACACTGGTGTAAAAACTACACTATGTTTAGAATAGCAGGTTTCTATCCTACTTGTAATATATCAGCAGCATGCATAATGTGTTTTTCTTGCTGCAACTCTTACCAAAATCCAGGACATATTTAAATAGAATTTAAAACCCTTATTTGTGTGATTTTATACCAATAAACATTAAATAAAATCTACAAAATAGTATAGGCTATACAAGTGTCATTTATAAAAAGGAAAAAACAAACAAACAAACCTGTCTACATCAGCATGGGAAAAGAGGTTGTAAATTACATTTTTATAAATTTAAATTTGACTTAAATTTGACTTTGACTTTTCTTTTCAATGATTACTTAAAAACGTAGTAAGGTTACAAAGTATGCATACTGTTTCTCACATACAATTAAAAAAAATAGTTCGCAATATACAGTGCATAGCATGTTTGGGGTCAGTAAAATCTTTTTAAAGGGTTGTGGTCAGTAAGTTTTTTTTTTTATTCAGTCAAGATGCATTAAACTGATCAAAGGTTATGGTAAAGACATTTATAATATTACAAAAGCCTTCTTTTTCAAATAAAATTCTTTCAAACTTTATATGCATCAAAGTATCCTAAAAAGAATTATCATGGTTTCCACAAAAATATTAAGCAGCACTGATTTCAAAACTGATTTCAAAACTGATAATAATAAGAATTTTACTTGAGCAGCAAATCAGCACGGATTTAACGAATGGCTGCTGAAAATTCAGCCTTGCCAACAAAGGAATAAAATACATTTTAAAATATATTAAAATAGAAAACCATTATTTTTAAATAGTAATAATATTTCACAATATTACTGGTTTACAGTATATTTGATCAAACAAATGCAGCATTGGTGAACATAAGAGACGTCTTCTAAAAAACATTGAAAAATCTTACCGTCCCCAGTCTTTTGAATGGTAGTGTACATAATTTAAGAAGAGTCAGATCATATCACTACCAAAAAGACTACTTAAAAAGCAGGTCTAATACCCCCAAAATAGCACATATGTATATTTTAAAACTAGGGCTGCCAAAGACGCACCTTTCCCACTCTCACACACGCACACACACGCACGCAGTGGCTTAGTGGAATATGTGAAGGGGGTGCTCACATGCTGCTCTGTGAGAAAGCAGGGATCTAAGGGGAATCGAATTGGACTGTGTGTATGCTCCCACACGCCTACATGTGAATGGGTGGGGGATCACATTGCTATTCAGGGTGAATTGATAACCATGTGTGGCTTTCCTGCAGTGGCTGGCTAACCCATTCCCTATTTTAAAAGATCAGCCGTGGCTTCTCTGGTCTCCTGGAAGTTCTCCCTAATTGCTCTTTTGTCTGGGGGGGCCGCAGAGACCTCCTCATGATGCGTTTTCCTCCATCACTCAGGTTCTATTGTCTCGCTATAAACACTAGGAATGCATTTTGTGTATGAATTACATTCGATTTTTTAACCAAACTACAATAAAAGAAAGCATTTAGAAAAATGTTACAATTTTAAGGGATGCCCATAGAGGGACTGCAATTGCAAAGAGCTATTAAAACGTTTTTTTAGAGAAAAAGTATTTCACTTAGTGTCTTTCATTTGAATATGGGCACAGACAAGGTCATTTCAATCCCACTAAGCCACTCGCCAGACACAGCTCAGACAATCAATGAAGCCCATCAGGTCCTTTTGACAGAGACTTTCTGCAGAAACTATGAGATGTATACATTACTGTACTTTATATATATAAATATGTACTGTTATTTAGTTTGCTCAAACAGTCAAAAGGATGATGTATAGAAACTGAGAGAATGATCACAAAATCAAAATGCATGAGTGACACTTCTTTTTGTAGGATCAAAAATAACCATTTATAAAGCACTTATTTCATAATGAGCACAACATATTTAAAAACACGTTGTAGGCCGCTGTCATATAACTTTTTGAAATAGACACTTTAATTTAGAAAGAATATTCTGGATTAAATACAATTCAAGCTGAATCGACAGCATCTGTGGATGATCTATGGATAATCTAATGCTCTTCATACAAAAAAATTAAAAAATTAAAATATGGAAATGTCACACTGTCACCAAAGTATAACCATATTTAGACCAGTTTGAAGCATTTTTTAACCTCATCAGTGAAAATTTATATAAATATAATAAAAATGTAATTTTATAAATGTAATTAAATATGAATGTATAAAGTGGACAAAGTGAAGAAATGGATTTGTTGCACAGAGGGACAGTAACATCAGATAGCAAACTCAGAATTGAGTTGAAATTATTTCTGGAATAATTAGCATGCTGTCAATAGCACTTAAGTTGTATTTAACCTGGAATATTAAGCTAAATGGCAGCAAGTTTATAAATGGCTAGTTAGGACCACTGTACGTGTCTCCAAAGCAGGTAGTGCACATAAAGCTCAAGGGCAAAAGCTGTTCATCTACTGGGTGAACAAGTCTGAATTCAAAATGCAGGATAAAATGCTTAGTTAACTTTAATACTCACCTATTGGAATGACTATACCCAGAACCGCAACGGTTATATTGCTACCAAGGAGGAAGTGGTCATTTCCACTGCCAGCTGAAATAGAAAGATGAGCAAAAAAGACAAATGAAGAAAGAAAGACCGGCAACAATGAGGGAAAACAAAGAAAGACTGTATTAAATGAATCACAAAATCATAACAGACCCTGTAATGTGCAGTTTAGTAAACAGCATGCAGTGTTGGGAAGGTTTTGGGAAATAAATCAATTAAATCTGTATGTGGATGTGTGTAAATATGAAAATGTAATCCCTTTTGTAATCGTTAACATTTTCATAAGTAACTGTAATTTAATTACACATTTTTTCTTAGTAACTGTAACTGATTACAGTTACATTTATTTTGTAATTAAATTACGTAACGCCGTTACATGTAACTAGTTACTCCCCAACACTGACAGCATGGTATTGTCCACAATGATTGAGAGTGAGCAAATGATGACAGGTTTTTCCTTAAGTGAACTATTTCTTTAAAACAGCATCAAAATAAAACACTGACTGCGGTTGCAGCATGTAACAGATATGTTTTCACTGCCATTTTCATTTAAATGAATCTTCTCCAGTTTGTATGAAGTGTCCATTTACATTGTTATCTTGCCCAAGGCCACATATTGCTATTCATACAGCACTTTGCTTTGTGCTGTTGCTTCCCCTTTTAAAGGTTTCTGCTGAGCAGTTGTTTCCACCTAATAAATCCCACCTCAGTCTCACAATTAGCACGTGGCCCTCCATTAGCTACAGCATAATTAGTGTCTGATAATGGAGTCTGAGCCGGGAGATTAAGAGGACTAGATGGTACAGCACTGAAATACAGATACAGACAAGACAGCCTGAGGGCTTGGAAAATCGGTAGGAAACAAAAGAAATGCAGTGTATACCGTAAAAACCGCACATAAATGGAAAGATGATCAAGAAAACATATTGTCCATAAGGGGATCCTCTTAAAGATACAGTGAGCATGTTATTTGTGTGAGACCAGTGACATCTGGGTTTCCATGGCAACGCTTCATTTGAATCATCTGCTTCTGTTTTTATATAGTGTATAGTTCCTGTTTAAATGGGTTTTTTAAGTTTCTATTAAAAGAGCACTGAATTTCTCTTTATGCTAAACGATTTATTACATCCATAAAATCATTCACAAAGCCATATGGCTGTGAAAAGACGCAGCAGTATATTCAAACTCAATAATGTGGAAATGCTTTTAGTACAAACAACTGGCCTGTAACAGGTGATGCTGACAAACTCCATTATGAGCACTGAATACTGTTAACACACGCTTCATAAATTCACAACCCATGGTTTTATTTTTCATTTTGCACAATATATGATATATATTTTACAAATCTACTACAGGTACATTCCTAGCTGGTGTGCTTTTTGCAAAAAAAATTGCTGTTTGCAGCTACATACACCACCGTTCAAAAGTTTGGGGTTGGTATAATTTTAAATGTTTTAAGTGTTAATGAGATACTGACCAAGGCTGCATTTATTTGATCAAAATACAGTAAAAATGATAATATTGTGAAATTTGATTACAGTTTAAAATAATTTAGTAGCCATTACTTCAGCCTTCAGTGTCACATGATCCTTCAGAAATCATTCTAATATGCTGATTTGGTGCTCAAGAAACATTTCTTGTTATTATCAATGTTGGAAACGGCTATCCTGCTTAATATTTTTGTGGAAACTGTGATTTTTTTTTTCCAAGTTCAAAAGAATATTAACGATGTAATATCCTTATTGTCACTTTTGATCAATTTAATTGCTGGAAAAAGTATATATGTGACCCTGGACCACAAAACCAGGCATAAGGGCCGATTTTTCGAAATTGATATGTATACATCATCTGAAAGCTGAATAAATAAGCTTTCCATTAATGTATGGTTTGTTAGGATAGGACAATATTTGGCCGAGATACAACTATTTGAAAATCTGGAATCTGAGGGTGCA
>NW_015644614.1:188423-211403 GCF_001515625.1 Sinocyclocheilus rhinocerous | reverse complement strand
TAGCAAATGGCTGCAATATAACAAAGAGTGAAAAATTTAAGGGGGTCTGAATACTTTCCGTACCCACTGTATATATATATATATAAAACAATCTTACTGTCCCAAAACCTCTGAACAGCAGTGTATAAAAAATTGAGTCATATTTGTAGAATTCTCTCAAAATCTATAGGCAAGTCTTTGTCTTCATTAGCAAGCAGCCATAAAAGGCAGAAAGGCTTCTAGCGTAATTCATCACTATCCTTAGTGCAGCAATTTACAGGTTTTATCTAATGGAGAGTTTCACATGTCTACCGTGTAATATGCTGGTAGTCATAAAATATTCAAGAGCCCAAATTTATGGTTAGCATCAAGAATGAGCACTTCTGCGCTTTAATTATGGACTGAGAGGTGACAAGGCTACTAAAATGTTAGTTGTGTTCCCATATTTCTAGTCTCGACAGACAACTTTCAAAGACTTTCAGAGGGCTATCATGGATGTAGACCCTATTACTGAAGTCACTATTGCCTTTTTCCCTGCTGTGTCCAGGTGGCCGTGTACCTGAGCATCCCCACACAAAGCCCAGAGGCTGTGGGGGGTGAGAGTGAAACACTGACTGTGGAGAGGAACAAGGCTGAGGGCAATGTTCATCAGTCAGGGCTGGCTGCTCCGCTCTCTTCACTGGCTGCTCTAATTCAGCACAGACACACATTGGGACCCTGGGCCACCACAGCTGCCTCATCTATCACTCTCAAGTGGCCCAGCGATGCTCAGCAAGCAAATTCCACCACATTAACTTTTTCAGACTCCGAGGACTACTGTACGAGTTCTGTATGAGAGCATTTATATAAGCTTCATGCCTTCAGCTGAGTATTAGCGGTGATGGAAAACAAGTTCAACACAAGTAAAACAACACAATATCACATGATATTGCTCTTATACAATAGTCCTATGAATATTTACATAAAGGTCAACGACATCAAATACTCTTCAAAAGTTTGTGGTTGGTAAGATTCTTACAATTTTTTGAAAGAAGTCTTCTATGCTCACCAAGGCTGCATTTATTTGATCAAAAATACAGTAAAAAAAGTAATATTGTTACAATATCAAATAAGTGTTTTCTATTTTAATATATTTTAAAATGTAATTTATTTTTGTGATGGCAAAGCAGAATTTTCAGCTGCCATTTCTTCAGTCATTAGAGTCATCATTAATCATTCCAATAAGCTGATTTGGTGCTCAAGAAACATTTCTTATTATTATCAATGTTGAAAACAGTTCTGCTTAATTTTTTTGTGGAAACTGTGATCTTTTTTTTATTAAGATTTTGTGATTAATTCATTTGAAATAGAATTTTAAACGGCTTTGTTGTCACTGTCAACTTTTAAATGCCCATGACAAAGAAAACCCCATTCTTTGCATTCATGTTGGTCCATCAAGTAAAAGTACGTTTTCCTAACACCTTGAATACACCTTCTTAACCATTATTTTCAAAAAAGTTTAGTATTTTTTTTACAAATACAAATAATTATTAATTAAAAATGTCATTACATTTTTGGGGAGCTGAATCACATGACATTTAACAACTCGTAAAAATATTTATTTTTAAAGAGCAATTTTTAAAAGCATGCTCATCATAGAAAAGGTGTACTCAAGTTATTGCATATGATTTACATTGTAATCAGTGCTGTCAAAATTAGCGCGTTAACGCATGCGATTAATGCTTTCAGTTTAACAGTGTTAAAAATATTTAATGCAATTAACACAAGGGCGGAGCTAGGGTTGGCCACCCCACTCACTTGCTTCTGTCTCTTTTTTTTTCTAGACAAGAATTGCGTTTATTTAGACGCAGCGTGAAAAAAAGGTACAGGTGACGAGGGAGCTTCAGTAGAATGCAGTCAGATGAGATGTTGTCAGGCCATATGTCAGTAAAAATTAATTGTCCTGTCCTGACAGCCATTATACTGTGATCATAGCACGTGCTCTTCAATTGTACGCACAAATGTGCCAGCGCATTGAATATCATTCGTCAGCTAAGTCATGAAATTACCAAAAAAGATGATTAAAGCTGCCTTAAAACTGTGCATGCATGTAAGTATTTGTTATATATGAGTCACATTTAAGAACATGTCTCTGAAATGCAGTGGTTTTCAAAACTGTCCTGGAGCCCAGCACTGTCTCCCTCATCTACTGTAACACCCCCGTTTCAACTCGTCAGCCCATTAGTAGAGACTTTAAGACCTGAAGTGGGTCAGAAAAGGTAAAGAGTTGTGAGAAAATACGATGCGTGTCAGATCCGCATCATGTTCAGCAGCGGCAGCTCTTATAATGTAATAGCAGTCAAAATAACCTAATAACCTGTTATGTCTATTAATCAAAGAACAAAAGAAAATGATTCATCTATGTTTAATTTAGAATTTAGTGTTTGATAACTTTATGGCTTAATGGTTTTAATGGGTTTATGTGAATGGCTATAGTCAATGGTTAAATATTAGGGGGAAAAATATTTCATAGAGACATCAGTAGTAGTATTGGTATCAGTGATACTGGCCTTCAGTCATAAAAAAAGATGCCACTAAACAAATATTAAATGTCTTTATGTTCTTTTTACATTAATTTGAAGATTGCGTGTGAAATTATTGAATTATAAAAGTATATTTAATTTAATGCTAGGTGGGATTAATCACAATTAATTTCAGAAAAAATGAGCGATTAATTAGTACATTTTTTTAAATTAATTGACAGCATTAATTGTAATATAATTTTGAATAAAATAGAAGCAGACAAAAAAGATCATGATGTCACTGATGCATAACACAAAAACAGAAACGGAAACTCACCGCGGTGAGAGAGATTGCCATTGGCACCTTGTATGCTGTTGCCGTGGGTGATGGTTGTAGATGTCTGTCTGTGATCTGCTGTCGTCTGGGTGGAGGTTGACTGTTTCCATGGTGATGTAGTGCTAGACTGAGTGGTCACTAGGGTTGAAGTGGCTGAGGTGTGTGTGATGGTGGAATGACGTGAGCTGGAATGAGTGGTTGTGGTGGGGCTGATGGTGGTTGTACTTGATACTGTAGCTATAGGTGTAGTTGTGGAGATTGTACTGGTTGTTGTAGCTGTATCGGTGTTTGTAGCTGGAGTGGTGGTTGTAGGAGTCACAGTAGTAGAAGGTTCTGGTGTCGTAATAGTGGTTGTACTTGCAGAAGTTGTCGTTTTGGGTTTGACTACAACAAACAAAACAGATATATGGAGATATATGGAGACATGTGCTTCCCAGAACTATGATTGAAGTTGAAACTTCCTGTAATCTCTTCAGTTTGCCTAAAAGACAACATTTAACTCCCAAACATGAATCAGGTGACATTTGTTTCTTTAAAGTGTGTAGTATGAGTAAGCTTGATCTAGGGCTCTGTATTTTGTTACCTGTCACACAGCGGCGCATGTCTGGGCCCAGTTCCATGCTGTCAGGACAGGCACACGTGTACTTGGGCGAGTGGTCTGTGATCTGAGGAGCTCTGAGGCACAGGTACTCACAGCCTCCATTGGGCAAACTCCCCATGTTGCATGTATCTGGAGCTATAGGGAAAAACACATTTTAATTCAGATGAGTTAGCCTCTGGTTCGTTGCATAGTAGTATATATGAGATCATACATTAAAATTTGAACACAGCAGCTGAACTATTAAGATGCATTCACATTGACAGAGACCTAACACTGGAGGTCATTCATTTTTAATTAAAGCTGTACCACATGAGGTTTGGAAATAAAAGGTCCAGCATTTTTATTCAGCCTAATTCACCTCAAAATTGGTTTCTATGCAGTTGTCCATGGGTATAAAGTGCATAAGATATATTAACTAGTCAAGAAGACACTTTCATATAAATTAACTGAAACAAATTAATTTTTATAATAAATATCCCAACAATCATTCATCACTTTAATTTATGTAGTTTGAGTATGACAAATTATATACATTTAAATATACGCTACCGTTTAAAAGTTTGGTGTCAATTTAATTTATGTAGTTTGAGTATGACAAATTATATACATTTAAATATACGCGTTTAAAAGTTTGGTGTCAATTAGATTTTTTGATTACTTTTATTCAGCAAGGATACATTAAATTGATCAAAAGTGACCGAAAATACATTTATAATGTCTCAAAAAATGTCTATTTCATATAAAAGCTTTTAATTTTTTACTTTCTGAAAAAAAAATGCATAAATTTTTAACATTTAAAATAATAAGAAATGTTACTTGAGCAGCAAATCAGCATATTAGAATGAGTTCTGAAGGATCATGTGACACTGAAGACTGGAGTAATGGCTTCTGAAAATTCAGCTTTACCATCACATGAATGACTAACATTATAAAATATATTAAAATAGAAAACAGGTATTTTAAGTTGTAATAATATTTCACAATATTACTGTTTTTACTGTATTTTTTTTTTAAACAATTGCAGTCTTGGTGAGCATTAGATACTTTTTTCAAAAACTGCAAATTAAGACAAGATTAACAACGGTCAGTAATCATGCTTGTCTACTGTGATGTGTATAGCATCTTACAGTATATGCAAAAATGCATCAGAAAAAATTCTTTATTTGGCTTGAGGAATTGTTATATTTGTACTTAAACATAATAGATTTAATACATATGTGTTATGACCAGAAACTAGAATCATTCTTTTGATGTTATTATCAGTTGAACAATACAGCAACGTACAGCAATTGAAATCTGTATGAAAGTTTGTTTAGCTCTACAAACACTACTCAGAAAGTTTTTTTTTACTGAATAATATTTTATGTGTAGCTCTTTTTTGCACATTCTCATAAAATCATGTTTTGCAGGGATGCATAACTGATTAATATTTCACTCAGGGGCACTTGAGATACAAAAAGCGGTTGGATTTCATTCTCATCATTTCTCGTTCAGCATAAGTGTTTTCCTGCTTTCGTTTGCATTTTCAAAGCAACATGTTTAATTCTTTGATTTAGATTTAAATAGCACTTCTCATTTATTAATGTGAGGAGGCTGTAAATTGGTTCTTCTGCTGGCATGCTGCACGTGGTCTATTTGTGATAAAAGGATGAAAACAAAGAATCAAAATCTGCACACATGCACGCACACTGCTTCTTTCATTTTCTCTGCCTGTCTCCAGAATAACAATTCACCATAAATATGCTATTCAATAACAGGACCGCTATTACTGGGGAAAAAACTGAGAGTCAGCAAAGATTTTCCTCTCATTATTATAACAATGCTGAAGAGGTGACACTGTGAAAATAATACTGTTCAAGCATAGTTTCTATTAGCTCCTGAAAGGCAGAACTATTAAACAGGCATTTTTTTCTTTGCTGCTGTACCTTTAAGAAATGTATGCTTCACATGCGAAATGAACAACAAAGTTGTTGTTTTTTTTAGTTTCACTAAATGGTCTTTTTGGTTTGGGGAGGAAGTTGAGTTCTCAGTGTTTTTACAGCAAATCAAAGTCTTTTATCTCAAAAGATCAGGAACAATTTGATTCCTCATGATATGAGTCCTCTAATGCATTATAACATCTATCACTGGCTGTTGAGCTCAATAGATAAAACAGACTGAAAGACACATTACTTTTCAAAAAGTTTGAGGTCAGTAACATTTTTAAGAAATGAATTCTTTTATTCAGCAAGGACACATTAAATTGATCAAAAGGCACCGTAATTACACTACATTGTTACACAAGATTTCTATTTCAAATATTGTTCTTTTGAACTCGTATTATGGTTTCCACAAAAATGTTAAGAATTTTTTTTTAAAATAAATATTTGTTGAAAAATATTTTTCAACAAATACAGCTTTGCCATCACTGGAATAAATGTATAAACGCATTAAAATAGTATATAAATGTATAAATATATTAAAATAGTAGTTATTTTAAATTGCAATAATATTTCATTATAATTTCAGTCTTTCCTGTATTTTTGTTTTGATTAAATAAATGCAGCTATGGTGAGCATAAGACTTTTGAATGTTGCTGTAGGAGAAAAAAAAACAGAAAAGAAAATCCTCTTTATTGGAAAAACTACCCTAATTTTAAATTCACACTAATGAAAATGTAGTTAAGTAAACAACTACATTTAACTAGTTACTGTCTGACAATGGCCAGATTAGTCAGACACATCTAAAGTGATGTAAAGTGTATTTCACTTATTTGTCACCTTGAGGCTGCCGGAGCTCGTGGAACACCACCACATCCAGAGGGTTGTTGAGATGTTGAGCCAGCATCGCCACATCATGCCCTGTCAGCCGGTTTACACTGTAGATGGCCTCAGCCTCCAAGTCTGTCCAGTAAACCCGGTCCTGTAGAAACATACAGAATGTGAATTCTGCACAAGCAGGAGCTAACGCATTCCTGTGGTTCAACAATTACAACATAGCACTAGCAGTGAACTAATACATGAACTGATAATATGTATATGTATATCTGGAATAGAAGTTGCTTTGTATAAAAGAGTGGAAACAAGAATAAATGCAAACTGTAACAAGTGAAGTTAGTTTTATGCCCAGTTTACACTATACTGTGCATAAGTTTGGGGTCCGTAACATTAACAATAATGTTTTTGAAAGTAGTCTCTAATGCTCACCAAGACTGCATTTATTTGATCAAAAACACAGTAAACAGTAATACTGTGCGATACAGTTATAATTTAAATGAATTTTTTAAAACAATTTTAATATATTTTCAAATGTAATTTATTCTTGTGACAGCTAAAGTTTCAGCAGCCATTATTACTGCAGTCTTCAGATTCTACAGAAATTCTACAGAAATCATTCTGATTTGGTGCTCAAGTAACATTTCTTATTATTGTCAATGTTGGAAACAGTTACTGTGGAAACTGATACAATTTATAGGAATTTTGACAATAGAAAGCTGAAAAGAACAGCATTTATTTGAAATAGAATTTTTTTTGTAACAATGTAAAAGTATTTACTGCCAGTTTTGATCAATTTAATGCAACCTTGCTGAATAAGGGATATATTACTTCTTTAGCAAAAAATCTTACTGACCCCAAACGGTAGTATAAAGAATGAATAAGAAGTTAAATACATCTTTATATATATTTTTATAATTTAGTCACATCTTTTCTTACCTAAGGCATCAAGTGACTACTATTCACATTGTTCATGGGTATTTTATTGTAAATCAGGATACCAATACACATGACACAAAAGATACTTGGATAGAAAAAAAAGCAAACCAACCAGGTATTATTCGGTAGGGCATGTTTTTTTTTTTTTTCTATGTATGATGCAAGACACCAAAAAAGGAAAGAAAAGAGAGGAAAATGACAATGAAGATACAGGCTTCTGTGTCTTTTGGACCACAAAGGTTTTTCATCAGACTAATTAAAGCTTGCAGCTCTATCTCTCCTTTGTATCTTACACCTAGATGAGCCTGAAAGCACACGCTTCACTGTCTGACAATACCACTTTCAACATTCTCCTCGCTTCTCCGTCTGCCTCCCTCCTCTGATCAGTCCTTATCAGCCGCTACAGAAATATTGCAAATGTGCATGGTGAGATGGTCTGTTACTATGACAACCTAGGATTCATCTTCTTTTCAAACGGATACGGAAATGGATGAGGAAGTTCGGGAGGGGATGTTTTTGGGGTAACAAAAGAAAATTACAAGGGGGAGGGCCAAAAAAAAAGATCAAAGCACCAAGCATGCCCAAGTGGGCGGCTGGCTTCGAGTTTTAGAGGATGTTTACAGAGCCGTGCTTTTTTGGAAAGGTCAGGCTGCTGTATCCCAGTGGTGCTCCTGCTGGTGGCGGCTGATCAGTAGGACTCCTTAACCTGCACTAGACAGCATTCAAATTCTGCCGCATTGCAGCTCTCATCTAACGCACGGGCCACGAAGGCACCATATCTGATATAGATAACTGCTTTAATCTATGACACAAAAGGCTGGCTTCTAACATCCAGGTCTGAAATTTGTACTCCTTGAGCGAGGGGAGCGTCTTTATTAAAACCTTTCATCAAAGTCTTCGCTTCATTTGGAAAGGAGCAACTATCCCAGTGGAACTGAATTGGTCTTGACATTTTCAATGCTTCCCACTAACCAATAAAATAATGTGAAAGCTGATGTGGAGATATTGGTCTGTTATGAGACAGGGCAATGTAAAGGTCACACAGCGTCTGAAAAGGTGACAGGAAAATGGAGTAAATTTCTAATATGTAATTTGAGGTCTGCTGTGTTGGAAGCCAGTATGTGGTCTTCTTTAAGACACTAAAATAATTCCCTTAGTTCACTAAAGCCCTCTGCCATAGCACATTTATTTACAGTAAAAACTGTAATGTTGTGAAATATCATTACAATTCAAAATAACTGTTTTATATTTTAATATACTTTAAAATTTAATTTATTCTTGTGATGGCAAAGCTGAATTTTCAGCATCCATTACTCCAGTCTTCAGTGTCACATGATCCTTCAGAAATCATTCTAATATGCAGATTTAATGCTTAATAAACATTTCGTATTATTAGAAATTTTGAAAACAGTTGTGCTGCTTAATATTTTGTGAATGTTTGATCATCGTACAGCACTTTGGATCAATTTACATTGTGTTTAAATGTGCTTTATAAATAAATGTTGTTGTTGTTGTTGTCCTTGCTGAATAAAATTAATAATTTCTATTAACTATTAAAAAATCTTACTGATCCTAAATAATAAATAATACTATTCAATGAAATTATTATATTAATATTATTATCTCATTAACTTTCGGTTCTTCACATAAAGCTACTGTATGTCCCCTGAAGACGTGGAATATGGGGCACAAGTTGTACTGACGACTTGCATGGTGTTTCACAGAAAAATAATGAATGCCATATGGGTTTGTAATGACATAAAGGTGAATAAATGATTGGTTGGGGGGGGGACTAGAAAAAAGTGAAATAGGCATTTAGTAACTTCAATTTTCATAACTTAATGCTTTTTTGTTTAATTTTAAGCTGTCAACTGTCAAAAGGAAATGTGTACTTGAAGAAATTTTTTAAAATTTTAGTTGGGAGGAATGAGAAATTATGCAATTAAAAATAATGAACCAAAATAATGAGCTTACTGGAATTGACTCTGGCACCAAAGACTGCACAAATGTTTCATACAGAAAGATTTGTATGCTCCTGTAAGCACATCTACAAAACACCCCAAAAGTTAGAGGGCAGTTTTTGGCTACAGTTGTCTCTTACTGTAACTTCAACAGCCAAGTGGAGAACTTTAGGAATACTTTAGGACCAGCCTCAAGGATACTGCAGCAAAGTAGCGGTTCATTTCACAAGTGCCCTCGACAAAAGTAAAAGAATGAAGAAAACACACTGTTTCCTTTTCTCTAGGGTTTGGCCCCGGGGTGCCCTCTTACTGAGCTGGCTCATCAACTGGCCTGATGAAGGGCATTAGGTGATCTATTGTTTGGGCTGGGTCCTGCCTTCAGGCGCTGTAGAAGCTGCCAAAGTAAAAAAGGCTTTTTAATTTGGTCTGTGTCTTTGGCTGGTGCCAGCCACACAAAGCCATACATCTCTTGGCAAGCGTCACTGTCTCACAGTGAGACCCCTGTTCTCCAACTACACCCTGTGAGCAGAAACATGTTTATGTGTGCATTTTGAAGCCAAACTGAGCGTAGAAGCATCTTAAGGCCTGTTTTTGCCAATGGAGCTCCATCTGTGCCTGCATGAATGAGTACCTCAGTAAATTATTTGATCAATTTGTTTACCTCAAAAAGAGTCAGGGCAAAGGGATGTCCGAGATGATCCATGGAGGACAGCAAAACTCTACGGTTGTCTCCATTCAGGTCCACACTGGAGATGAGATGGAGCTTGGAATCCACCCAGTAGAGTCGTCTACTAGACAGGTCTGGAAGAGGAAAGAACATTTAATGGAACATATAAGTAGCATGTCAATAATACAACAAATGCTTTTAATTTAACATGAGTGGTCAAAGGAAACGTAGAATAGTGGGTAGTACCTGAAGGCATAATTCATATTTCAGTTAATATTCGATGATTTTTCATTATAAAAGTTTTTTTGTTTCTAAATTCTCAATTCCACCTTTTTTTGTCAATATCTTTTTTTTCTATCCATCTACCATAAATGCTTTTTCAAATGGCTTTCATGTTAAGAGAGCCAGAGAAATGATGGCGATATTGACAGCGTTGCTTGAGCAATTCCATTTAGTTTTTCCCAAACTGACAGGTGATTGATGAGAAACAATGAAGGTGAATGATTCAAAGCCCTGTTGGCCACAGGAGGCTGCTCTTCATTATTAACACTCTTTCTTCTCCTTCTGCCTCACTCTTACTGGGTTTGTTTGGTCTTTCTCAATCCTAATGTTTTTCTTCTTTCTCCTCTAGCATTTGGGTTGATGTCTTTGTCTCTTGCAATGATGGCAAACGCAGCTCTCTCGTGTCTTGCTTTTTGGTATGATATGCTTTGTTTTGCTCTCTGCTGTTTCTCTTTTATCTTTTGTTGTCTTTTCTGCTATTCTCCAGTGTGTGTTTCTCTATTTTGACTATATTTGAAGATGTGAATACGCTTGATTTGAATGGAAAAAAACTGAATTGCAAAACTTTCAAATGGTGTTTTACCGAGTGCAATCCCATTGGGCCACTCAATCCTCTCTGAAACCAGAACCTGCCGATCTACCCCGTTCATTCCGGCTTTCTCAATCTTCGCCTGCGTTCCCCAATCTGACCAGTACATGAACCTGAGGGGGTCAAAACAAACAAAATGTTCATGATCAGAATCATGGAGAGATCAGACCAGTGGTTCTCAACCTTTTTGACTCCACTGTCAATATTTGAGGGCACCATGATTTTTCCAGATTGTTATTTACTGGATAAGGATTAAGAATAAGGGATTTAAAATATTTTTTTTTACACAATTTCAACCCAATAAAATATTTCCAAGCAAGGCACAACCACAAAAATGTATATTCATCATAAAAATGCCCATGGAGTTATACGATTTCATTAATTTACATGACCTTTCCAGGTCTAGAAATCACACTTCTAAAATTAAGCTACCTCATAAATCCAGAAACTCTGGTTATTTATAGAGAAAAAACATGTGGAATTAAAATAAGAAATATCTGGATTTTTAGCTTATTTTAATACTTGCTTTGTCTTAATTTGAATTCATTTTAAATTGTCTTAAGTCTCCCTTGGATGTTTGTGGTTCTTGGAACAACCACAAAAATTTATATTCATCATAAAAATGCCCATGGAGTTATACGATTTCATTAATTTACATGACCTTTCCAGGTCTAGAAATCACACTTCTAAAATTAAGCTACCTCATAAATCCAGAAACTTTTTATAGAGAAAAAAAATGTGGAATTAAAATAAGAAATATCTGGATTTTTAGATTATTTTAATACTTGCTTTGTCTTAATTTGAATTCATTTTAAATTGTCTTAAGTCTCCCTTGGAAGTTTGTGGTTCTTGGAAGTCCATTTTTTCCATGGAATACTGCGGAATAGATTTAAACCTGATAAAATGTGTAAAACTGAGGTTTAACATTCTTATTGGTAGTATTTAAATATTTTTCAAAAATACCTATTAAACATAGGGGCAGGCGATATATGAAATTTTGTCAATGACGGTATTTCAATTCTGCAAAAATCTGCGGAGCTTTTAGACGAGTTCCCTTTGTTGGGTCAGCAAAAGCTTCATGTTACCAAATAAACGAGATGCAGTTAAGTGGAAAATTAGGGAGCTCCAATGGCCTTGAAACATTTACTCTCATCACCTGTCAAAACTCAAGATGAATAGGTGAGAGTATGATCATTAAAAAGAGTCATCTAACTCCGTCCCTATAAGAGTGAAGTGGGCACTTTACCCACAGGCAACAATTAGTTGGTATTCCAACCAGCTTGAGACTCATTTGCATGTTTTTCATGCTCTTCTACTTCTGTAATATGGTGAAAAGACCCCTGAGGGGAAAGATTCATTACGATGAACGGCAGTAAAAGAAAATGACACAGACGAAGTGAAGGAACCTTTGACAAGGCTTTCAAAAATCTTGGTGTGTTGACACAGATCATGCAACGTACACCATATTTACATGATTCATTACTATTTAATGGGCTGAAAAAAATTGGCGGGAGGAGGCTTAATGTTTTCTTTAGGGTGTTGAGAACATGCACATTTTCAAATCAGCTGATTTGTACATTAAAAATATTATATCGTTACCCTTGTCTTGGGTCAACGGCGATGGCACGCGGTTCCCCAAGCTCTGTGTCGATCAACACCTTCCTCTTCTTGCCATCGCCAGTCGCCACAGAGATAGTTTTGTGTCCAGAGTCGGTCCAGTAGATGTTCTTATGGACCCAGTCCATTGCTAAGCCCTCTGGGGAATGTAGCGCAGTGTCTATGAGCGTGAACTGTTGAGAAGCATCGCTGGCTTTGCTGATGTACGCGCTGAAGAGGAACAAACACACTGTTAATCTACATCCAAAGCATTTAAGCAGATGTATTTATATATTCATAAACAATCACAAGATACTAGATGCATCTGCCAGACTCATGGTGAATAAGCACGACATAAATAGCTGACACTCCCAGCTGTTGCCACCAAAGTGAAGCAAGATCTGCATTTTTCTCAAAGAACAATTGTAGGATGAAATGACTGTGACTTTTCCTGTCTCTGAAAGTTACAGTGACTTACAGTGAATCCAGTTGGATTGCCCTTTGAAGCATGGTGAAATCTGACATGACTGTGACTGATCTTATGATCTAGCATTGATGAGAAAGTGCCATTATCACTTTAGTGTTACCTTGGTTATTCGACAAAAGGGATTCCGTTTGAATACGCCATATACATGTGCAATGCATACAATAACTTTAATGAGTAGCTAATGCCAAAAGTGTTGCCACAAACATTAATGCAAACACAAACAAAAATCTAGTAACATTTTGTGTTTTTGGCTTCTCTCCACCCAGGTGTTTCTTACTTGTCCTTAACAATACTAACAAATTAGCATATTTTCATGAAAACACAATATGGAAATAAAAGTTAACATTGTGTCTGTGATCTTTGTATATACACTACCATTTGGGGTCAGTAAAAAAAAACAAAAAAAGATATTAATACTTTTATTCATAAATGATACATTAAATTGATTAAAAATGACTGTAAAACATTTATAATGTCTATTTCAAATAAATGCTGTTCTTTTCTATTCATCAAAGAATGAACAAAAAATGTATCACGGTTACAAAAATATTAAGCAGCACAACTGTTTTCAACATTGATAACAATAAGAAATGTTTCTTGAATAACAAATCAACAAATTAGAATGATTTCTGAAGGATCATGTGACACTGAAGACTAGAGTAATGGCTAAAGAAAATATAGAAAAAATATATCTAAATATAAAATATTTCACATAGTAATTTTTCACAATTTTACTGTTTTTACCGTTTACTGTATTTTTGATAAAATAAATGCAGCTGTGGTGAGCATACCAAGACTTCTTTAAAAAAAAAAAACATCAGTTGTGTAACAGTAGTGTATTTTTATTTAACTGACCATGCATTATTAAAGATTTATTAATACAAAACAGTTGTCCATTAATCCTGTTCAAATAACTTTTTAACCAAATAATGAGAAAAAATTTTTTGTTAGCTTATTGTTTGCCATTTTATCTTTGAGTTAAGTAAGGGATCAGTAAGGGATAATTTTTTTAATCCTGTCAACTTTTATCATATCGGTAGAAAATTGAAAACTGGTTATTGGCAGAATACCAGCATTAAAATCTTGTAGATTTATCCAACATCATTTTTAACATTTTGAAACATTTACTTTCATTCTACTAAATATTTGTTTTTGATTTCAAACGGGAAAAGGCACACGTTTCATAGAATGACCCACCTGTCATTGACAGTGAGGAGGTGGTTTCTGTTATAACCTGATCATTTTCCATTTGCAGTCACCTACTGCCTTTAACAGATGCTGCTTCAACAACCATCAAAATGGGCCCATCACCCTTTATAAGACTGCAGGACTTTAAGACACTCTTTTCAGAGTGGATCTTAAGTGAATCACAAGGACAGAGGCAATAGCAGTCAGGGAACATTTCTCTCGTGCTCTGACTAAGAGCTCTATTAATAGGAACAGGTCTCCTGGCTCCTTTCAAACACTGATGATTCGCAAATGAGACAAAACAAAAATAAAAAAATAAAGAGCTCTGCACTTAAACAATAGTGACTAAACATGATACAATGGTCAATATAATGTGACGTTTATATATTCATTATACTGATAGTAATACAAGATATATATATATATATATATATATAAAATGCCACATCACAATGGAATATATACATTTGGCTTATAAATATGATACACAAAAGGCTTAGCAATATATATATATATATATATATATATATATATAAATCGCTACAGTCAGTTATGGACTAAATTTATCAGCTACATGACATTAATAAGAGTACTGTAACATTTTAGCAAATATTTCAGTAAAAATGCTGAACAATGTGACGCAATCACTGCCAATCACATATTTCACTGATTTAATTTCACTGTAGGCAGGGCTACTCAGAACAACGCAACAAAAATAATAATATATAATAATATTGACAAAACTGTTGCTTATCACTTGCTGCATCATGCCTGGTTTACGACACAGTGTAAGTTAAAGTGAGTCAAACATCTATCAAAGCCAAAACCGCTGGGTGTTTTGCGTTCACTCCAGGATCAAACAATGATGTATTTGATCAACAAGAAAGAGCTTGTGTTCCCTCTGACATCTTAATTACAGCAGAAGCCTTGCATCACATTAACCCAAAATGATGTTAATTGGAATTAATCAAAGCAATAAACACAACATTAATCTATTAACCCTTATGCTGAAAGAGTGGTTTTGAGCTCTCTTCTGCTGGAGAACCACTATGTAAACAAAACAACTTCTTACTGACAGCACCGGTCAGATCAATAACCACATGCCGGTTCCAAATGAACCTAAGTGAGGATTGGTTAATGGCCCCAACAATGGCCCTTAAAATTGATATGCCTCATTTGAAGTTTCAGCTGTCAACTGACATCTACACTGTTGCGTCTTCACCGTAACCATCAATTCATGCCACTCTCTCTGTCAGGGACCACATACATAATTTAAACTCCCTGCCGACAAGCAGAAGTATTTCCATTCTTCTGAGTGCTCTTCTGAGGGGTTTATAAAGTGATAATGAACTTTCGTACGTCGTTCTAACACAAGCCCTCCTGAGAGGAGTGGAGATGAGTAATGGGACGCATTATTGTGGGAGGTAAATTATGGGAAGCATATGGTGCGGTTGAAATGATTTAGAGACGGTCCTAGAGGCTGATGTGAATCAGAGTGATTCAGGAAGTGAGGTGGAGACCCGAGCATGACGGGCCAGCATGCACACTGGGACAGTAAAGGACAAACCCTGGTCAAGTTTTCCAGCTGCTGTTGTAGCACAGGCAGGCTGTGTGACAGGCTACTGGCTGACTGATAAGATGACTTTGTTAAACGGTCGGTAGTGCTTATTCAAGACCCCCCTAAGGAATTGAAATGTCCTTCCATGAGGACAAAAATTTCTGAGAAAAGTGTTTTGTTAGGCATGGAGTGACAGGGATAGGAAATTAAAGGAACGCTGCAATATAGTATTATCAGAAAAGCAGAATTTGACACAATATTCACAATCATTTAAAAGTCTCTTTGCATTTATTTGATCAAAATAAATGACAGAGTGAAATATTATTACACTTTAAAATGAAGGTTTTAATATATTTTAAAGTGTAATTTATTTCTATGATGTCAAAGCTGAATTTTCAGAAGCAATTACTTCAGTCTTTAGTGTCACACGATCCTTCAGAAATCATTCTAATGTGCTGATTTGGTACTCAAGAAACATTTCTTATTATTGTCAATGTTGAAAACATTTTTTTTCAGGATCCTTTGATCAATAGAAAGTTAAAAAGAACAGCATTTATCTGAAACAGAAATAATCTGTAACATTATCTGCTGTCAATTTTGTTATAGTGTACATTGCCATTCTTTATGTGTTATAAAAATATTATATATTCTAAATAATAACAAAATATGTAAATAAGTAAATAATAAATAATTTAATAAATAAATAAATTAATTAATTAATCTGAAAATGTGCTTTAAGAGTTTTTTTTTTTAATGTTTCTTTTACTTATTTCAAATCTACAATTTAGTGTGGTTTATGCTTAATACAAGAAGAACAAACAAAAGAGTTAACGAGATAGAAAAAATAAACCAAATTTAATTCAAGATATATTCTCTCAAAAGAAGTCTTATCAATTTTTTTTAACATGTTTCTTTCTCAAATAAGTTTATCTTGTTTTGAGGATGTTTATGTCAGTCTATCACCCCTAACACAACTCTGGTAGACCCAAGAAAAAGTCTGTGAAATGTGCATGGAAGTAATTTCCTTCGCAGCTCTCAATCCATGATGCTGGTCGCTGTGAGAACATTTCCAGTAAGTCTATGGCAGCTGTTCTCATTCATTTAAATGTCTGCTGAGAGGAGGCGGGAAGAGCTTCCCAAAAGAGGGTTTCAACATGGCACCTTCTCCTCCTACTGGAGCGTTGAACACTAATTGCAAATTACCCATTTTAATTAAAGATTAAACAGCTGTCAAGTTAGATAAATGGAACATGCCCTAATGATGTGTATACCTGAAGATCTTGCGATGGTAGAGGTCACACCAGTACATCTTGTTGGTGGTCACGTCCACATCTAGGGCCACGGCGTTCTTCAGGGTTGGCACTACCTGCGTATAGTCCTTCTTCAGCAGGTCAATGCGCCGGATTTCATGGCGGTTAGTAAACATAAGATATGGGCTCTTACCTATGAGGGGAACAGAAAAAGTTTCATCAGCTCACTTGTTATCTTGGGATCCTCCTAACAGATGACTGAACTGATAAACCAATCGATACTAGGCAATTTTGAGACAATCAACATCAGCAAAATCATTGAAAATAGGACACAGAAGACCAAATGAGATTTCTTTAACTTCTCAATTTTCAATTCACCTTGACAAACTGAGACTTTTGCCTATTAGAGAAAAAAGAGCCCAGAATTCTCACATGTATCTCCTTTTGTTTGAGAAGAGATCAAAATGTCAAGATCACATTTATAATAAATGTAAGATACCAAATTCTGCCAAGTCAAAAAAAGTAGACCTGACATAAAAAAAAGACAAATATAAACTTTTAGTGGCTCTTTCTGACCTGTATTGATGTTAATTATTACAATTACGCTATTATGCAAATTAAAATAATTCCAATTATAAAAAAAAAACTAAAAAACTCAAATGCTTCTCATACAATTGTAAAACTAAATTATCTGGACCATGCCATTCATGTTCATTTTATAGCTCTTTAGTCTTACTGTATTCTACCAATTGTTTAATTTGTCTATTTTTTTTCTCCTAAGGAATTTTTAGAATAAATCTCTGGGACAAAGTTGAGAATTAAATAAATTAGTGCTGAGAACTCAGCAAAATAGTTTCACTCCAAAATCTACCAACATACAACTGCACTTGTGTTGGATTCCACTGTTATCAGTGCATATACTGTATGTGCTACAGGGCAAAGGTAAAAACACTAAAAATCAAATGATTAAAATGCTCCCAGAGGAGAAGAATATTTTATCATTTAAATTATTACACTTGCCGGAATGCAAATGTTGTGAGAAAGCTAATGAGAGCTGGCACTTCAAGTATCGCAGTAAAAAAAAAAACAGCAGTCTTCTCAGATTGGTAAACACGGTAGGGCATATTATATTTAAACAAGCATAGTGGCAGATTTGCACTCATACTATTTATTAATTAGAAAGGCACACTTATGGAAAGCAAAAATATAACCATATGACTCGCACAAGTGCACCCAGTTGTGTGCGTAAAATCACTGACTGAAATTTTTTATTGCTTATTTCATTTGCAGAGTAAACACAAGTGTGTGTGTGTGTTTCTAAAATGTAAACTGCAGCATTAGTTTACTCATGAATGCTGTGTGAGTCCGCAGTGCACCTGCAGACCATGATTCAGGTTTCCAGGTTATTGACATGTGGCCAAAGTGGTTCTGAGAGTTTCCAGGATATTACCCTGCACTGTGGTGTGTATGCAGATGAGCGTGTGTGTGTGTGTGCTGTTGGGGAGCTTAGTCACTGTGATTTGGTGCTCAGTCATGCCAACATAGAATATCACTGACCCTGTTAGTTTATCCTCTATGTAGCAGCAAGGGAGGCTCCCCCTCCCCCCAAACCTACTTGAAATGGGTGTAATTCATTTTCATCCTGTCACCTGCTCGCGTCATCAAAAAACTACGTTCCTGAGGAAAAATCTGTTCTCCCAACCCTCATTGTACCCTTCCTGTGCCCTCTATTATACTTTCATTCAGCTTTTCATCTCTAATAAGCTCACTGCATCCAGATATATCATGATTCGTATTACTGTAGAGGATATAATGTGATTTGGGTACTTCTTTTGCTCCTTTTACTCTCTAAGGTATGTTGACAGTGACAGTGATTTACAAGCAAAAAGCAACGAGAAGTTTTTTTTCTCTTTTTCTTTTTACAATTAAAGTTATAAAAAAAAAGTGAAAGCTAATTTTTATTAATTCATGCAACACGCAGTATAAAACAGTAAAGTCAATAAATCTTCACCTTTATGCAAATGACCTTGATATAATGCAGCAACTACCAATGGGAGTGCAGCGAGTGGAATTAGGAATGTGTACTAGCTACACACAGCACAGAGACCCGATCTGGTTATTTATGTCATAAGTGGTTAGATGGTTGATTACCTGGACTACAATTTGGTGAGGTCATGGTTGATTTGGTAGACTATCTTGGTCAACTTGGTTGGAGCTGGTAGACTATTATGACTAAGCTGGTGGGAACACATGTTCTGGATTCCAAAACTAACTTGCCCACCTTGGTATAATATATGATATGATATGATATGATATATGATATGATGTATGATATGATATGATATGAGATGAGATATATGGGGTGCATTTATTTGATCAAAATACATTAAAAACAGTACTATTGTGAAATATTATTACAATTGAAAATAATTGTCTTCTATTTGAATATATATATATATATATATACACATACATTTAATTAATTCCTCTAATGGCAAAGCTGAATTTTCTGCAGCCATTACACTAGCCTTGTCACACGATTCTCTAGAAAACATTGAAATATCAAGATAAAATTCTTCTTATTATCAATGTTAAAATATTCAGGATACTTTGATAAACAGAAATGTCAAAATAACAGCATTTATATGAAATATAATTTTTTTGTAACATTATATAATGTCTTTACGGTCACTTTCAATCAAATTAATGTGTCCTTGCTGAATTAAAGAGTTAACCTAAAAAAAATACTGACCTCAAACTTTTGAACAGTAATTGAAGTAGTAAAGAATTACACTAACTAAATGACTGATTTCAACCACTCGCCAAACCAGACAGAGGCATCTCAGACGATACGCAAACATTAGATTCACATATACCTTGATGTTTTTCTCTCTATTTAAAACCTGAGAAGAGTTTTGGGGAGTTTCAGGTTTGGGACAAATTCACAGAGAATTTTTTTAACTGTCCTATCAGCAAAAGCTTCCCTGACAAGACTGTATGATGCACAGGGCACCATACAGACTTTATTAAAGAATTTGCTGATTTTATATCCGAGTTAGTGCTGGCTGTAGATAAAGTTTGTAGTGACTCTATCTTGTCCAAGAAAGAATGTGAAACAAATTGGTTATATAATTTTCATTTTTAAATATTTTAAAATATAATTTAAATAGATTTTTCACACTTTAAGCAATATCGTATCACATATCGAATATCGCATTTTTTAACAAGGTATCGCACATCGCATTTTTTTTCAATATCGCACAGCCCTACTTTATGTACTACTTTACTTCCAAGATCAATACTTTTAGAGATAAAATTGTAACCATGCAGCCGTCAGCTACAGTAACGCATCAGATAGTGTGCAATAGATCCCCTGAGGAACAATTCCACTCATTCTCTACTATAGGAGAAGAAGAAAGCCCTGAATGGTTTAGCACCTCAGTATTTGAACGAGCTCTTATTGCATTATAGTCCTCCACATCCACTGCGTTCTCAAAACTCGATAATACCTAGAATATCATATATGGATGAGGACTGTTTCCTGAACCAGTAGCCTAATGCGTCTGTCGCACAAAGGCTGTTTCTATAAAGTTGGGCAGTTCCAACTTTGCAAGGACAGTCTGGCGCTTCTGACTCACAGCCTGTAAGTACGTTTTTTATATTTAAACAATTTGCCAATGATGATTCAAACGCGAGTTTTGAGCAGTGTAGAGTAGGCTTGTTGTTTGTTGTTTCTCCGATCACAAATGACTGAGCCTGGTTTCTCCTGTTTTTTTTTCTCCATTCTGTCACCGATGGAGTTTTGGTTCCTCTGGCTTGCTTAGTTGGGGACACTTCATTTCCAGCGATATCGTTGACTTGATTGCAAATTATTGCAAAGATACTATTTAAACTGAACTGAGCTGGATGATGATATCACTGAATTCAATGATGTACTGCCTTTAACTGAAAATTGAGTGTTTACTATTATCATTTTGCATTATTGACACAATATTTTCCTAATTAATGCTGTACAGTTGCTTTGACACAATCTGTATTGTTAAAAGCGCTATATAAATAATGGTGACTTGACTTGACACAGATGCCTTATGGCCAAGTGTTATAAACAAATAAAAGACAAAAAGCGCAAAAAGAGGGAATAGTGCAGGGGGTGAAGGAGAGGGAGACAGTGAGCGATCATAATGAGCAGCAGGTGCTGTGTGGTCAGATGTCACTGTGAGAGTGCAGGAACAGCACTCAGGTTTGGCAGTGATGTAGGGGATGGGGATGGGGATGAGATCTCATGTCTCTGTTATTCTCTTCCTCCCTGCCTCTCTCATTCCCTCACCACCCATCTCTCACTCTTTCATACTTGATCTGGTCTAAGCCAAATACCGCTTTTGCTGAGGCGCTGAGCAGTGCTTGTGAGTTGGACAGGTGGATGGAAAGCCCGTCCAGATTGTGTTGGAGAAAAAGCATTTCCTGCTGCACTTCAGAAAGTCCTCATGGACCACTGTATCGTCAGCAAATATTTTCATTTTCAACAAGAGTCAGGATTCAATCATTCTTACCCATCTGCTGGAATTATCAATCTTAGAAAGCGAGGGTGAGAAAGAGAGAAAAATAAACAGAGAGTGAGAGCGAGAGAGAGCAATGTCACTTCCTGCTTCAGCTGAGCTGCATTACATTTACATAAAGTAACATGCTGATCATCTTTGGTGTCATGACAAATACTTTTGAGAAACACATAAATCAGCACTTTCTCAGATGGCCATATGTGCTCTGAGCATCTTCATTCTGAAGGTGATACGGCGCTGACTAAAGGGCTTTTTTTAAGCTAAAGGCCATGAACTCTTAAACTGCCTTGATTCTGTATAACAAAGGACTTATAAAAACTTGTTATTCTAATCCTTAAAACATGCTGTGTCAAGAATAAAGTATATCATGTGACCTAACTCCATACATTACTTAATTTAGCATTTTTACCCAATTTATTGATTTTTCTGCCACTAGCTGTACCAAACAAAACTACAAAAATAACAAGTAAATGAGATTAGGTGGTTGCAAACAGTGAAGGAATTAAAAATTTTGTTGTTATTATTAACAAAAGTATAATATATTTTCACATTAATAATATTATTAAATTCTTATTATTATTAATATATGATTAACAATAACTATTAACATTATGCATACTGTGTGTACCTGTTATTTAATTATTCTAAATAATAATACAAATGATTATTATTCAATATTAACTGTGTGCATTATGCATATTTTGTTATACATGTTGTTTTTGTTGTTAATAACAATAACTATTATTATTTTATTATTATTATTATTAACAATAAATATTCAAATGCACACTGCTTTTTAATTGTTGCTAATAATTAAATAATCTAATTTTTTTTAAAAATATTGTGTCAAAATGCAGAAAAAGAAAATAGTTCTTAATATCAGTTATCAGTATCTGCATTGCCATCAGTCATACAAAATGATACTGGTCAAACTTTTTTCTGTAGCTACTGGCAGAGGTTCTAAGCAAGGAGTTTCCTGCCATGTTTTTAGTAAATTGGGATGGTAATAAAAAAAAAAGGATTATAAGATTAAAAAAAAGACTTAAAAGGGGTCCTATTATGCTTTTTCACTTTTTTAATTTTAGTCAGTGTGTAGCGTGTATGTTTGGGCATAAAAAAGATCTAGAAAGTTACAAATCTCAAAGTCCCCTCCAAAGGGAGATATTTAGTTTTTTAAAAATCCCTTTTCAAGAACTACAGCAAACGGCTCGTTTGGACTACAGCGTTTGTTTTCCGGGCTTTGTGATATCACAAAGCGGCTCATTGGAATATCATTACAAAGATTTCCCGCCCCAAAGGGGGGGGGGCAGGTTGTGGTTAGAACGCTTGGTTGAGTGAATGCATCAGACGAGACGACGAAGAAGAAGTGCTGCTGCAGAGTTAGTGCATCAGAGAAAACGAAGAAGAAGAGCTGCTGTGCTGTAGCCAAATTTTCGGCATGTCTAGAACAATTCTTACAAGTATAACACGACGCAGCTGGGCGCGGCGGACAGACGCCGAACGGCGCCACCGGTGTGCCTACACTCATAGAAAATAAAGTATTTGAATTTTAAAGATGTGGCGCGATGCGACGCGACGCTGCGCTTCTCGTCCTCCAGAGGGAGGACAGTGCCTGTCGGATTCACCAAAAGTTATTGTTGAAAGACGGAGCAAGGGGCGTGGCAGTACTGAAACACCGTCTAAGCTGTTCGCCAATCACAACGCACTGGGACAGCTAACCAATCACAACACATTTT
>NW_015644614.1:99544-187320 GCF_001515625.1 Sinocyclocheilus rhinocerous | reverse complement strand
GCAGTACTGAAACGCCGTCTAAGCTGTTCGCCAATCACAGCTGGGACAGCTAACCAATCACAACACATTTCGTTTTTTTCGAAAGGCGGGCCTTCATTAAAACCCAGAACTAATCGAGCCGTTTGTGCCAGGATGGGGAGAAAGGTATTTTAATAATGTAAATTATGTGAAAAATAATGCGTTTTTCGAACCACCAAGCATGAGAGCATGTTCTAGTACACCCCCAAAACAAAATCAAGACTTTGTAAAAGAGCATAATAGGACCCCTTTAACTTAAACTTCAAAAACAGTTCCCCTACAATAATCTATGGTAAAACGGTTTTCTCAAGGCCACAGTGGACTGTCCAGTTTATGGTTCACACTAATTGGAGATCCACCATTCTGTTATGATCATCCATCTAGGGATATGCCGGTATCAAATTTTCATGTTGCGATTAATTGCTAATGCTTTTATTGCGGTATACGGTATTATCACGATATTGAAATTAAGTTAAAAAAAAGTGCTGGACAGTCACCTGTGTCTTTGAGCTTCCCTCTCAAAGTCCACTGCAATTCTCCACTGTGCTTCACTTCTGCAACCATTTCATCCAATAATATCCCTCAGCTGCTTGCAACGGCAGCTCGCAGAATAAAAGTGAGGCATCAGTCCCGAAGACAACACGACACATCCAAACACGTATTTGATTTCCTCCACAAGCTGTTCCACACCGCAGACAGGCATCATCCTATTGGCTGGCACCCAGTGTGCAGAGCACAGACAGCGTGACATAGTTTCATCAATTTCTAGAGTCATATTTAGGAAGTGGGGTGACGGAAAAGAGGTGGGAGTGAAAGCATGAAGATAAAGTGATTTATGTGGGGGTGTAACACCTTGACTGAAAAGTAACAATGAAAAGAGATGGAGACAGACATGAAAAAGTGTCTGCGGTTATGCCAGTGCCACTCATTTCTCATAACCCCCCGATCGTGTCACTCAGCTGAGTCTCACATTAAAGGGGTCATATGATGCTGCTAAAAAGAACATTATTTTGTGTATTTGGTGTAATGAAATGTGTTTATGCGGTTTAAAGTTAAAAAAACACATTATTTTCCACATACTGTACATTATTGTTTCTCCTCTATGCCCCGCCTTTTTGAAACGCGTCGATTTTTACAAAGCTCATCGGTCTAAAAAAGCGAGGTGTGCTGTGATTGGCCAGCTATCCAATGCCAGTGCGTTGTGATTGGCCGAATGCCTCAAGCGTGAGACGGAAATGTTACGCCCCTCACCATACTGTGATGGCGTGCCCCAGCCGGAGCGACGACACAAAAACATTAAAACCCATTACAAACGAGGCATTTGTTGCATCCAGTGGGGACATAATTACTGATTTATAATGACTTATACTGTTTTTATACTGCATTGCATCGTGCCGCGTAAACATAAAACCCTGTCTGCATTTGTGATCAGAGAAATGACAAACAACAAGTGCTACTCCACACTGCCCAAAACTCGCGTTTGAATCATCAGTGGCAAATGATAAAAGAAAACGTACTTACGTGAGTCAGAACTGCCGGCATTTTAGTCTAACGTTACTCTCCCAGGATCAGTAAACAGTCCTCCATAAAATGTGCCGGCGATCCACAGCACTAAGTTGAAGTATTTCCTCAGCGACCAGCACAGATCAGCTCTAGGCATGACGAAGCGGATATCGTCCTCTTTTGGAAGACCAAACAAAGTAGTTTCGCTTTCACAACGAAGCACACAGCGGCCTAGCGTGAGCGAAAGCCCCGGCTTAGCGTGAGCTGAAGCCGGGCAAGAGTGAGCTGAGGCGGCGGGGTCGAGAACGGCGGTCCCGGCGAAGGAGCGGTGAAAACGGTGAAAGCCGATCCGGCCATCCACAGCGCGAAGTTGATGTATTTCCTCAGCGACCAGCACAGATCAGCTCTAGGCATGACGAAGCGGATATCGTCCTCTTTTGGAAGACCAAACAAAGTAGTTTCGCTTTCACAACGAAGCACACAGCGGCCTAGCGTGAGCGAAAGCCCCGGCTTAGCGTGAGCTGAAGCCGGGCAAGAGTGAGCTGAGGCGGCGGGGTCGAGAACGGCGGTCCCGGCGAAGGAGCGGTGAAAACGGTGAAAGCCGATCCGGCCATCCACAGCGCGAAGTTGATGTATTTCCTCAGCGACCAGCACAGATCAGCTCTAGGCATGACGAAGCGGATATCGTCCTCTTTTGGAAGACCAAACAAAGTAGTTTCGCTTTCACAACGAAGCACACAGCGGCCTAGCGTGAGCGAAAGCCCCGGCTTAGCGTGAGCTGAAGCCGGGCAAGAGTGAGCTGAGGCGGCGGGGTCGAGAACGGCGGTCCCGGCGAAGGAGCGGTGAAAACGGTGAAAGCCGATCCGGCCATCCACAGCGCGAAGTTGATGTATTTCCTCAGCGACCAGCACAGATCAGCTCTAGGCATGACGAAGCGGATATCGTCCTCTTTTGGAAGACCAAACAAAGTAGTTTCGCTTTCACAACGAAGCACACAGCGGCCTAGCGTGAGCGAAAGCCCCGGCTTAGCGTGAGCTGAAGCCGGGCAAGAGTGAGCTGAGGCGGCGGGGTCGAGAACGGCGGTCCCGGCGAAGGAGCGGTGAAAACGGTGAAAGCCGATCCGGCCATCCACAGCGCGAAGTTGATGTATTTCCTCAGCGACCAGCACAGATCAGCTCTAGGCATGACGAAGCGGATATCGTCCTCTTTTGGAAGACCAAACAAAGTAGTTTCGCTTTCACAACGAAGCACACAGCGGCCTAGCGTGAGCGAAAGCCCCGGCTTAGCGTGAGCTGAAGCCGGGCAAGAGTGAGCTGAGGCGGCGGGGTCGAGAACGGCGGTCCCGGCGAAGGAGCGGTGAAAACGGTGAAAGCCGATCCGGCCATCCACAGCGCGAAGTTGATGTATTTCCTCAGCGACCAGCACAGATCAGCTCTAGGCATGACGAAGCGGATATCGTCCTCTTTTGGAAGACCAAACAAAGTAGTTTCGCTTTCACAACGAAGCACACAGCGGCCTAGCGTGAGCGAAAGCCCCGGCTTAGCGTGAGCTGAAGCCGGGCAAGAGTGAGCTGAGGCGGCGGGGTCGAGAACGGCGGTCCCGGCGAAGGAGCGGTGAAAACGGTGAAAGCCGATCCGGCCATCCACAGCGCGAAGTTGATGTATTTCCTCAGCGACCAGCACAGATCAGCTCTAGGCATGACGAAGCGGATATCGTCCTCTTTTGGAAGACCAAACAAAGTAGTTTCGCTTTCACAACGAAGCACACAGCGGCCTAGCGTGAGCGAAAGCCCCGGCTTAGCGTGAGCTGAAGCCGGGCAAGAGTGAGCTGAGGCGGCGGGGTCGAGAACGGCGGTCCCGGCGAAGGAGCGGTGAAAACGGTGAAAGCCGATCCGGCCATCCACAGCGCGAAGTTGATGTATTTCCTCAGCGACCAGCACAGATCAGCTCTAGGCATGACGAAGCGGATATCGTCCTCTTTTGGAAGACCAAACAAAGTAGTTTCGCTTTCACAACGAAGCACACAGCGGCCTAGCGTGAGCGAAAGCCCCGGCTTAGCGTGAGCTGAAGCCGGGCAAGAGTGAGCTGAGGCGGCGGGGTCGAGAACGGCGGTCCCGGCGAAGGAGCGGTGAAAACGGTGAAAGCCGATCCGGCCATCCACAGCGCGAAGTTGATGTATTTCCTCAGCGACCAGCACAGATCAGCTCTAGGCATGACGAAGCGGATATCGTCCTCTTTTGGAAGACCAAACAAAGTAGTTTCGCTTTCACAACGAAGCACACAGCGGCCTAGCGTGAGCGAAAGCCCCGGCTTAGCGTGAGCTGAAGCCGGGCAAGAGTGAGCTGAGGCGGCGGGGTCGAGAACGGCGGTCCCGGCGAAGGAGCGGTGAAAACGGTGAAAGCCGATCCGGCCATCCACAGCGCGAAGTTGATGTATTTCCTCAGCGACCAGCACAGATCAGCTCTAGGCATGACGAAGCGGATATCGTCCTCTTTTGGAAGACCAAACAAAGTAGTTTCGCTTTCACAACGAAGCACACAGCGGCCTAGCGTGAGCGAAAGCCCCGGCTTAGCGTGAGCTGAAGCCGGGCAAGAGTGAGCTGAGGCGGCGGGGTCGAGAACGGCGGTCCCGGCGAAGGAGCGGTGAAAACGGTGAAAGCCGATCCGGCCATCCACAGCGCGAAGTTGATGTATTTCCTCAGCGACCAGCACGGATCAGCTTGAGGCATGACGAAGCGGAAATCGTTCTCTTTTGGAAGACCAAACAAAGTAGCTTCGCTTTCACAACGAAGCACACAGCGTCTTCAGGACATGGCGGCAGCGGCAACAACAATACTATAGCGAGAATAAATGTTACGCCTTCTTTCTTTGCGTGAACATTTGGGCGGCGTTATGCAAATCTTCCCACATAGTGAGGTAGATATGTGGGGGCGTGTTCGAACGAGCCGTTTAGGTAGGTGTGGCTAACTCTTAACTTTTATAAAGAATATCTCTTTGGATTTGAGACTTTAGTCTTTACAACTTTACAGATCTTCTGTATGCACCAAAAGCTTGTAACACTCCAAAGAGAAAGGAAAAAATGAAATCGCATCATATGACCCCTTTAAGGCCAACTTACATGGCTCAGATTTACTCTCAACAGGTGAGTGACCTCACACTTATAATGACAGTATTTGACAGGCCTATCAGAGAGCTGGAAGCACATGACACACATGTTGTTCTATAGTATAATCCCACACCTTTTCGCCACACGATCTCTGCAAACGCCTATCACAATAATTTTTTTTAAAGACTAATATTTGATTGGACAACCCACAATAAAAGCCACTGTAAAAGTGATTGCACATCAATTTAATTTTTTATCAACGTGCCAAGTTGCTGCATTACTTGATAACTATACCATCCTACAGTTATGCTAATTAATTATATCAATTAAAATAATAATTATTTTGAATATTATCAATAATATACTGAATATTTGTATCTTTTATCAAATTGCTGTTGTCAGATTTATATATTTAAAAAAAGCCTGTGCACTACAGTAATTTTACCAAAGGAATAGTTCACTCGAAAAATCATTTACTAACCCTCGTTCAAAACCTTATGACTTTTTTTTTCATTGAGACATAACAGAAGATACTTTGGTAAAACTTTACAACAAGGTTCATTAGTTAACATTAGCTAAATACTTTAGTTAACATGAATTAAGCATGAACAATACTTCTACAGCATTTATTAATCTTAGTTCATGTTAATTTCAACATTTACTAATGCATTATTAAAATCAAAAGTTGTGCTTGTTAACATTAGTTAATGCACTGTGAATTAACATGAACTAACAATGAACAACTATATTTTCATTAACTAACATTAACAAAGATTAATAAATACTGTAATAAATGTATTGTTCATTGTTCATGTTAGTTAACACATTAACATTAACTAATGGAACCTTACAATAAAGTGTTACAGATATTTTTAATATATATATTTTTTAATATATATATATATATATATATATATATATGTTAATTCAGATGTAACAGAATATTTAAAACACTGATTGCATGCAGCAAGCAACGATGCTCACATATGAAAGGCGCTGTCTGTTTTGTCCTGTTTGTTTTTGGCTGTGCTTGAATAAATAAAAAATAAAAAAAACTCTGAATGTAAAGTCTGTGGTCATGGTCTGGTCTGGTCATGTTTTGTTTTACTAACAGGGTCACTGAACACTCTCTGGAATCTCTATTCATATCACAAGTCATTATAGCTCAATATTTAATTAAAACACTGCAGGCAGTATTGAGCAACGATGCTCATTTCTTCAGCATCACATATGAAAGGCACTGTCTGTTTTGTTCTGTTTGCTTTTGGCTGCAGTTGAAAGAATAAAAAACATAAATAAATAAATAAATTAAAAACTCTGAATGTGAAGTCTGTGAAATTGGTCTGGTCATGTTTTGTTTTACTAACATGGTCACTGAACGCTCTCTGCACTCTCTATTCATATCACAACTCATTATAGCTCATATTGGCACCCAAAGGTCATATTTGCTGTTACTATTGTGTCTGAAAAATGGCTGTTATGCCCAGAAAACCAAAGTCTGGGAACACGGTGCATAAAAGCGCACTTCCCTCTTATCTTTAATGTGCCTCTGCCTGATATGCTTATGAAAAAAAACAAAAAAAGTTATTTATTTTACATTTTGAAAGATATACCTGTGACAAAAACATCAAGCTATTAAAATTATTTAATAGCTTTTCTAGGCACACCAAAAAGGTGGAACGATGAAGAAAAAACATAGATCACTGCAGCCCTTTAAAGGAGAATTTAGAATGACTGAAAAAAGTCAAATATCTAATCTCTTAATATGAATCTGCATCTGTAATCTTGAACACAGAACTAAAATTCCACTTCATATCACAGAACAAACAAAGTCCAAATTGATCTCGACAGACTAGAAAGGAATAAAAACTCTCATTAGTTACAGTACATATTCTCTATTTTTAGTGCTAAGAACCATATAAAGATAGAAACGACACATTTTTAAAAGAACTCTTTTGACCTAAACACACACACACACTGGATGAAAACCTTCTCCAGAGTGCTCAGGACCTCAGACTGGAACTAAGGTTTACCTTCCAACAAGACAATGACCCTAAGCACACAGCTAAAATAACGAAGGAGTGGCTTCCCAACAACTCTGTGACTGTTCTTGAATTGCCCAGCCAGAGCCCTGACTTAAACTCAATTGAGCATCTCTGGAGAGACCTAAAAATGGCTGTCCACCAACGTTTACCATCCAACCTGACAGAACTGGAGTGGATCTGCAAGAGGGAATGGCAGAGGATCCCCAAATCCATGTGTGAAAAACTTGTTGCATCTTTCCCAAAAAGACTCATGGCTGTGTTAGATCAAAAGGGTGCTTCTACTAAATACTGAGTAAAGGGTCTGAATACTTAGGACCATTTGATATTTCAGTTTTTCTTTTTTAATTAATCTGCAAAAATGTCAACAATTCTGTGTTTTTCTGTCAATATGGGGTGCTGTGTGTACATTAATGAGGAAAAAAAATTTACTTAAATGATTTTAGCAAATGGCTGCAATATAACAAAGAGTGAAAAATTTAAGGGGGTCTGAATACTTTCCGTACCCACTGTATATATATGAAACTTACCACACAAACTTAAACTGATATATCAGACCTGAACACAATACCAACTGAATGCAATTTCTGAAGAGTGAAATCACTTCAGTATAAGTTTTCAGTATGCTCTTTAGCCCGAGGGAACGGTTTTGTTCGCCAGCTTTACACATTGCACTTAATGACAGTGTTTCTCCAGCTGTCATCCAGCCTATCGGGAGTGCTGGAAATGCACTGAAGTTTTACGCAGGATGGTCAGGCAAACGAAGGACAATAAAGATTAGCTACATTAGGTACAAAAAACCCTCACAATTCCAAAGCATGCCATGCCGCACCAATCCCATCTTCTTTATAAAACAAACAAGTGACTGGCAAAAAAAAAGAAAATACCCCACTGTCTCCCTCACTTGACAAATACAAAGAATATTCAAGAAAAATAATGTACTCCACTGCCACTCCAGTGAATAAATGGAAGAGATGATGCAATCATAACAGTTTATAGCAATTTCATTCCATCATCAGAATGGAATCTGGTGTGATACAAAAAAATAAATAAATAAAAAGTTTTACCATAAACAAAAAATAATATAATTTAATAATATAACATACTATAAATTTACAGACAACTTTGAATATCTGTAAATATCTTTTTTTTAAAGTACATATTTTCAATATTTTGAATAAGTTATAAGATGTTATAATATTTATAATAAGTTATTTTCCAACTTTTCTGCCACTGTGTGTGTGCGTGTGTATACATACATACATACATACATACATGCTGGGAATGATACAATAAACTGTACTGCTTGCCACATAAAAAAGAGAAAAAAAAACAGATAAAATACTCAATAACTCCATCATTATATGGACAAAAATACATGTTTTTAAGGAAATAATGAAAAAACATTGCTACATATCTGAAAAACTAAAATTTTACCATTGGTAAAATGTCTCCCACTATTAGTACGTACAAAAAATTTTTTTAACCCTGGTCCAGAACAGTGATGGATGGAGATGCTGATCTGGAGTATCTTACCCACTGCTTTACACGTCTTGGTAACCGGGTCCATCTCGTAACCCTCATAGCATTCACATTTGTAGTCGCCTTTGAGGTTGATACATATTTGAGTGCAGGCATCAGGGTTCTCGCATTCGTCTATGTCTGGCGAGGACCATCAGAAAAGCATTAGTAACAGAGCAGAGATACACAGAGAACAGAGGCTTTTGTAGTGCAGTGTCCACAGACAAGATAAATGATGCTTGCAAACACCATCTGGGGACTTCTCTACTATCAATTTCAAAGAGAAGACACTGAGAGTAAACAAATCCTAGACGTTCACAATGCACGTACAACAGTGGGCTTCGGGGAAAATGGGTACAATGTAGACTTGCACAGCATCAAAATGTTGGTATCTGACATAATATATCTGTTACCTCCACAAGTCTTCTTGTCCAGGAGCTTGTAGCCCGAGGGACATTCACACTCATAGCCGATCTGCCGGTCCTTACATATGTGAGAGCAGCCTCCATTGTTAATGGCACATTCATTCAGACCTATGACAGAAAAAAAAGGTCAAAAAAAAAAAAAAAAAGGGTCAGCGTGTCCGGTGGGAAATGGACAGTAATGCCCACTGCAACCTAACACCAGCGGACAATAGACTGCTTCTTTCTCATTTTCTAGGTTGAGCTTCAAGTTTGTGTCAAGACTTTATGAGAAAGTGATGAGGTGAGTGAAGTCTAACTGAAAGACCTGCCTTAAATGCTTGAAAAAAATGCAGTGAATAGGTGGAAACTGCTTGTGTGTGAGGTGCTGTGAGAGAGAGTGACAGAGTAATATGGCAAAGGTCTCGCCAGTATTGCATTCAATAATTTTTCTCTGAGCAACAAACACATTTGGACATTGGCTGATGGCTCCCTCTATTACAGATGACAGCCAGCATACACATACATCACTCTTTAATCTCATCTCTACAGTATGTCTGCTCTTTCTGACCCTAATACAAATCAACAAGATATTTTCATTATCACAATTACCCTTATCACAACTGACCCTTCGCAAAGACCCACCCCCTTAGTTACTGTTTCTACGTCCGACAAACCATGGCGCTTTCACCCCACACATTGTTCTCACGCAGTGGAAAATACATCGTGGAGCAAGGAGGACACTGACAACATGCTGACAGACAAGATTAAGCAGGTTACTTTTGGTATGAAACAAAATATCAGCTTTCAAATTTTGTCATTTTTTAAAGAAATTAAAATATTAAATACCGTTTTGTGGCTCTTTAATGTGTCGTGACAGATCGCTGCCTCAGTTCAAGTGGCATGTGAACCAATCATCTCTTCCTCTTTACTAGTTATAGCACAAAATAAACATGAATGAACATCAGAAGGTATCTTGTTTCATCCGTGGAAAGACTACAATATACACAATTTTTCAAGTTCAAGTCCACTGACGTTAATCTACTCTCTTGTCTGGTTTGTTTGTCGGACAAAATGGTATTATGATTGGTCAGATCATATCGCCTGTCAATCAAACGGCATGTGAACCAATCCTTCCTTCCTCTTTACTAGTTATAGCACAAAATAAACATGAATGAACATCAGAAGGTATCTTGTTTCATCCGTGGAAAGACTACAATATACACAATTTTTCAAGTTCAAGTCCACTGACGTTAATCTACTCTCTTGTCTGGTTTGTTTGTCGGACAAAATGGTATTATGATTGGTCAGATCATATCGCCTGTCAATCAAACTCCTGGCGAAGGGTCAATTATAAAGCTGAATAAATGCATAAATAAATAAGAACTATTTATAAATGTATAAAGTTTTTTTTTTAAACTAAACTTATTCAGCAAGCAAATACTAAGATTAATAATAACACAAGTCAATATAAATATAAAGAAACAAACATTTAATTTAAAATTCTAAGCTATTATTAAAAACCAACAATAATAATATTAATACTTTGCTTTAAAACAAACAAATAAATAAATTCTGTTAGTTTGTGGATATCAATGTGACATGGTGTGCAAGTACAACACAAAAATACACATAAACCAGCCTGACAGAAGAAAAAAAGAGGAAGAAAGACAGTAAGAGAATAGGAAAAAGAGAAGAATAGCTGATGCTAATGCTGAGAAACAGCTGACAGCAGGAGACAGACGGAGGACAGAAATACCACAGGAAGTTCAAGTGAAATAGGGGAAAGAAAAGACAAAGTAGAATGAAAGGAGACAGCTTGAGAGAAGAGGTAGGACAAACACCTGGACCGTGACTAAAAGAAATGCACACTCAAAAAGTGTGTGAGTGGCACTCTCCGACAAGCCAGAAACTGTATTTTCCCCAGGCCACATATGAATCATGTATAACAAGTAAAGGATGCACTAGTGAATATGGTAGAAGCGTAATCCCTGGCACCAGTCCTAGTGATTTAGCATGCATAGCTGCAGTGGCCCACTTGGAGCCGGTCCAGAGTGCACTGGGCTCAGAGGGGGGCGTCTGCCGTGCGTCAGGTGCCAGCACAAATCTCATCTGCTGAGTGGAGGGACCCGCAAGGAAATTAACACCATCCTGAAGAGCCACTGTGGGACCATGTATTTTACATTACAGATTGATAAAAGAGTGAACATAACCAGGAGGAAAGGGAGAAATAGAGAGAGGGAGAATCGAGCGAGGAGCTGGCATTTCCTAAATACCATATCGATTTAACATACACCTGCAAGGTGTTAGAAAACTATCTGAACATTTAGTTAGTAAGATATCTTTCTTGTAAAGGTGAAGTGTGCAAAATCTATGTGACAAGCAATGCCACACAGCCAAATGCAAAAATATATCGATTTTTACATTTTATGACCGAAATGCGAGTGGTTTTACCTGAGCACAACTGGGCCACAATTTTACAGTGTTGTAGGTGGTTGCTGGGCATTGCTAAGCAGCTGTGTGTTCTGAGAAGTTGCTAGGGTGCAAAATACTCTGTTCGTGAGCGCCACAATGACGTGGTTTTATGTAACAGCAGCGAATCTGGGCATGTGACTAAAAGGGCCAGTTTTCTTTGTAGTGTGTTGGAAAAGATGAGACCACCTCTCTGTACAAAACTTGCCACATTGATGGCATGTGAATGTTTGCATTAATAACCATTATTCAATTTAAAATGTTTATTGCTTCAAATTTTCGCACTGAATATCCATCTTGTGTGAACAGGCATTTAGTCTGAGACTTTCCCCACTCATTTTAAATGTAAATTCAATTGCTTAGAAAAGTATGTAAACCTTTAAACCAGGGTTATTATTATTAACTGCAACTAAAACTATTAAAAGCATTTTTGTTAATTGAAATATTAGATAAATATTAGATGAAACACTGAGCAAAACTTAAAAATGATGCCTTGACTGAAATGGAGCACTAAAATTACTAAATGAAAATAAATAAAACTAAAACTGAACTCAAACTAAAACTGAAATACAAGTAAATTAAACCTACATAATATTTAAAACTAATAAAAATTACAAAAGCACATACAATGAGTAAAACTGAATATATAAAAATAAAAGCCATTAAAAATATTAATAAAACTATAATAGTATAAAAATAACGCTACTTTTCAATAAGGTTAAATATGAAAAATAGCTGCTTTAGCTATAATTAACTAACAATTAATGATTTTTACAGGATTTGTTTATCTCCTTATGTTCCATCTGCCATTACTTGGAAAAATATGCAGTTCTGCTCCAAATCCACACTACTGGTTGAGCCAGAAGCTGAGATATTGAACTGCTCAAGCAAACAGAGTCCCACAAGTGTTTACACTCTTCAGGTAGTTGACCAATGAATGGTTTAACTACAGTTGTCTCTGTACATTGAACTTGGAAAGATGAAAGTATTTTAACATCAAAAAAAAATTTCACACTCCTCCAACAATATGGCATTTTCAGCTCTAGCTTATCGTCGAAGAAAAAGTCCAGTTCCCCAATATGATGAAAGACAAGAACAGAGAGAAAAAACAGATCTATGGAAACCTGCATTCTCTATGCTGGGCACGTTCTCCTTGTATGATAGCACCCGAGGGAAGACTCACACTTTGATCTTAATGATCGCTCTGTGGGTTGTTGGCCCTTGATCAAGTGAAGCCCCTAATAAGCCAACACTGTCTATAAGCTTAAATGCTGGTCTGGAATTAGTTTTCCCTCTCCAAATCCAACGCTACTAGTGAGAAAGAAAAAGCTGACCCTAGATCACTGGTTGCAGGCATTCCATTTTAAACAATTTTACAATTCTATCTTTGGCTTCCCACACTAAAAAAGTCATGTCAAAACTTACGTTAAAGTCATCATTTAAAATATCTCGTATAAAATACTTGCATATAAAACCTCATTTAAAAATAAAGTCCAAAATATATGATTATACCAATAAACAATTTACTGAGGATGTTTGCATACGCGCAGAAGTGCCTGAACTCACCGCACTCCTTCACAGGCTCATCAGACCAGTCCTTGCAGTCCTTGATACTGTCGCACACTTTACTGCTATCGATACATTCCCCGCTCTTACACATGAACTTCAGAGGACCTTCACATTTGGTGGCTGTCAAGGACACAATAAAGAGTTCTTACACTTATGATATTTCAGTAGTAGCACATAAACAAAACTAAATTATGTAGAGTACAAAACATGAACTGCCATTACACAAAACACATTTTCAAACGACACTCGTTGCATGAATGTTCATTATGCTCTTTGCCGTACAATGACAATAGACAGTGACAAGAGGCCGTCAAGCTCAAAACAAGTACATAAAAGCACCATAAAAGTAGTCTGTGGAATTTAACACTGTATTTCAAATCGTGTAAAGCCTATAAAATAGGTCTGTGTGAGAAACAGGCTGAAATACAATATATGGCTTCAGAAGATCTGGAATATTAGGGCTGGGTTTTGACACAAATTTCACGATTCAATTCAATTCTCATTCGCAAGCTTGCGATTTGATTCGATTACCAATTCGATTTGATTCAATATCGATTATTTTAGATAAATATCAGGTACAGTACATGCCAACTTTTCTCAAGGAAAAAAAATCTCAACTAAAGCTGTAAAATATACATGAGAGTCAGTTGGTACTACATTACTATAATATTAAAAGGTTAAAATTAACTGCTAAAATTACACTTAATGAAGTTTTTAAAATAATAAAGTTACAATTACATAATAATACTTCTACTTCAATTCGTTTTTTTGAAATATAAGCATTTAGGTAAATGTCGTTACGTGACACATTGTTTACAAGCTGTTATATTGACGTCTTTGTGCAGCCGAAACACTAATTGAGCGAATACATGAGACAGGATACGGATTGTAAAGTTGTACTCTTTCTTTTAACTTACCTTCGGATGTTTAGTCATGTTTATTTTGTGCTGAAACTGGTATTAATGTGGAGGAGAAGATGAGTTCACGTATGCCTCGCGCTGCCGCTTTTATTGAACTGAAGCGCGCCGCTCTACAGCGATCTGTCACTCCACATTAAACAGTGCCAAAACGGCATTTATTGTTTAAATACTGTAATACAATGGACAGAATTTGAAATCTGAGACTTTGTTTCATATTAAAAGTACCAAAGCACAATGCTTATTGCAATTTATTGGATGGGAAGTGCCCTTCAATGTTCCATCCATTGACTGAAAAGAGGCTAGACTAATCGATTCTTGGGATTTAAGAATCGATATCGTTCCGTAAAAATGAGAATCGATTAAAATCGAGATATTGATATTTTTTACTCAGCCCTATGGAATATAGTGCATGAGTCATATGGACTACTTATTTGGTACTTTAATGGTGTTTTTTTTTTGTTGTCCTTTCTGGATCTTGACAGCCCCCCAGGTCACAGTATGTTTCAAAGGATATTGCTTTTAAAGTCTAAATATCTTTAAAAAAAAGAAATATCTTACCAAGACTGCATTTATGGTCAAAAATACCATAAAGCAGTATAAAAATATCAATTTTTATATATTTTAAAGGGTACATTGGATAAAATGTTCACTTTTTTAGCTTTTTTTTTGCATTTAGTTTCTTATTATTTGTTATTATTATCCATCTTGAAAACAGCTGTGCTGCTTAATATTTTAGTGGAAACCTTGATACTTTTTTCAGGATTCTTTGATGAATAGAAAGTAAAAATATAATTTTTGTAACATTATTAATGTCTTGACTGGCATTTTTTTGATCATTTTAATGCATCTTTGTATACTGAATAAAAGTATACATTTAAACAGCAGTGCATGTGTATGGGAAAGAGCACTGAGCACATTCTGCTAAACTTCTGTTTTTGTGTTTCACAAGAATAAAGCCATTTGAAATGACATGATGGTAAGAAAAAAAAGTACATTTTAATTTTTGGGCGAATTATGCAATTACAACATGATTTATCCAAATAGGACACGTTCCTGAATAAATATAATTTGTTTGTCCTGGAAGAACCTTCCTATCAACCAACTGTAGTCCTAATCTTATCCCTAAACCTAACCCTACAGTCACAGGACTCTGACTAATCTACAGAAATATTGTTTTAGGACCAACAAAGGATGCTGATCCTATGTCCTACTTAAATCATGTTATGCATCACTAACCAGATATAGCCATGGCATAATTAATCTTTTGAGGTGAAGGTGCCATATAGAAAGTGTGCCGTGAAACCCTGGAATCATGTAGGGGTATATCTGTTTGGCCTTGTAGTGCTTTGTGTGAATATTAACTTGATTGGGGCTACATGATTGGATGCACTCTACTCTTTCATCTTCACTGAAAATGCTGCTAGAAGAGGGGAGAGATGAAGAGGCTAATCAAAAGGGAAAGGGAGATCACTGAAGTTACTCACTTTTGTTGATGCAGCCAGCCTCGTCGCTGAAATCTGGACAGTCGTGCACTTTGTTACACTGTTTAGTGCCGTGAATGCAGGAGCCATCGCCACACTGGAACTCATCAGGACGACAGGTCAGCACAGCTGTAGGGCAAAAACATGTTTATGTAGGACTATCATTCCTGTAGCTATATATATCAGCCTGGCCAAATAATCAATATTTGGTCATTTTGCAGAAAACTGCAGAGCGGAGTATGATTTACTGATTCTCAGAAGTGGTCATTCCACCTAATGTTAATTCCAAAATCTACTGACATCCTTGTCAATGGATAGTGCACATGTTCTGTTTTTAAATATTTGTAGTTAATTTTGAGTAAATGATGGTGATAAAATAAAATAAAAAGATAGTATATAAGATATTATAAAATATATAATTATATACTGTACATTTTATTTTAATAATATTACATTCCTATACACATTTTTTATGAATTTTTATTACCTCGCACTCTAGACATCTGTATCAGCATCAGCATCAAAATTGGTTCATTGCAAATGTATAATTTAAATATAAGTCACTTTGGAAAAAAGAATCTGCCAAGTAAATGTAAAGGACTAAGATAAAGCCATGAGTTGTTAAAGCTGTTAAACACATGCACACTAAAGCACTCACCATCACACTTTCATAATAATCACCCATTGCACCTCTGTTTGTGAACTTCAGTTCTAAAACAGCAAATGGTTTTGGCTTTTACCTCCTGTCAGATCTCAAGGTAATAGCTTATTTGCAAGACAGTTTCCTAAGAAAAAAAGCTCTGAACATTAAAAACAATCAGTCACTTACTCTGGGGCATAAGGGAACACACTGAAGGAAGAAAAATGTGCTGCTCGACGAAGAAAGGTCTTAATTTTTCACATTCATCTTTTAAAATCCCTTTAATCTTTCATACGGTGTAATTTGGAGGAGCTGCGGAGGGAGAACATTCACCGTGATCAATTTCACTAGAGCACATCAACTTATCTCACGCCAGCTCTCTTGCCTCTATACACTGCTTAAAAATACGCTTGACCTATATTTGTGCCCTGTTTTCCAGTAAAAATAAATAACCCTCTCTAAAACAAAATATATTCACTTGAGAAACAAAATTGTATATAATATTAGTTTAATAACATTAGTTAATTGAATTCTATATGAATGCATCAACTGTATCTGTAATATCACCTCCAGTTTGGCTTTTGAACCGTTACTTAGTGGAAACATAGTTTGTTATTATTCATAAATGTAATTATTTATTAAACATTGGAGCATTTATTCATATTGCCATTGCTGTCATAAGCATAGTCAGTGTTGTTATCGTTAACTACAATTAAAACCATTAAAAACATTATTTTTAATTGAAATAAGAGCTTAAATAAAATATTAGATTGAAAAACTCAAACCACGTGAAAATTTGAAATGTTGCCTTTGCAACTAACTGGAAAAAATTGGTTGAACTGAAGTACTGAAATAAAACTAAAATTGAAAAAAATACTATTTTTAAACATTTTTAAAAAACAAAAAGTAATAAAAATGACAAAGCACATAACAAAATGACTACAAATGTAAGTAAAAATAAAATATAAATAAAAAATAAATTCAAAATAATACCAAAAAACTGTAATAGTACATAAAAATGACTAAAATAACACTGGCAGCATAAAAACAGTATTCACCCACAAAGAATAAACATCTAACCTAAACCAAATAAAATATAATGCAAAATGACCAAAATATGAACTGAACAGTTAAGTATTTTGAGGATGGTGCACAATCCCTTACAAGAACCCTACAGTGAGACAACACTCACAGAGCGCTTACTCTGCCATGCCTCAAAACACACGTGTTGCCTGGCAACCACCAAGACTCTAGCACATTACCATGCCTCTACCACAGTACTTCGTGGAGATTTACCTGTCATAAACTCATGGAAAAAGAACACCATTATATCAATAAACACACACATGCTAGAAAAAAATTTACACGTGTGTGCACATGCTCTGCATCAACAACGCACATGCAAACAAAGTTTTCAGCTGCAGATTTTGTGTTTTCAGGATTACTCAAACAAACATGCTTGTTTCCTCATGCCTCATGGAGAAACAAATCCTTGAAATGCAAAGTCAATAAACATTCATGTTCACTGATTCTGATTCTATTGTATTGTTTATAAATCAATTAAAAACATGATAAATTACATGCTAATTAATTTAGCAATAATCCAATTTTTTATAAATCAATATTTGCTGATAAAATATGCTAAATGAAGATTTTTCAAAGACAATTAATTATTGTGGCAGACAAAGTAGACATTGGCAGTAGAAGTCAATACAAAGTGCAGCATGTTCAAAAAAGTGCCAAGCTTAGGTACTAAGATTACTAAATTATATTTCAAAATTACAGCTCTAATTATATATACTGTAACAGATGGAATTCAAATTAATTTGAATAGATTTAGAGTATAATTTAGAGTATATTTTGTATTTAGAGTATATTTTCTTCTAGTATTTTGAGTATGTTTTATTATTTTATCATAGTCAGCAAAATTGATACACTGACCTTGTACGACTACAGATCAACAAAATCAAGTTAATTTATGTTGGCATGCATGCAATGCATTTGTGTTAACAGAATAAGGAGGAACAGACAATAAGGGACTGATTCTAAATGAACAACATTTTCCATGAATACACCATGTGCTTTACTGCTTTACTTGGACGTGACAGTAATTTAGAAAGACTATAATGACAAGAACAGCATGCATGCAGCATTAAAAAGAGCATGTAATGCAACCAAGCGGTAAAACTGATTATTAATTCATTTAATTAACTCATTCACCACACAGCAAGCCTCTCCAATGTAAATACCTTAGGAAACATGTGCTTGAGAATGTTAACTCTGATCAGTATATTACAAATATTAGTCTTCTTAAACACTTACGACAGTTGGCCTCATCAGACTTGTCCTTGCAGTCTACATCTCCGTCGCATTTCCAGTTGAGGTGAATACACTCTCCACTCCTGCACCGAAACTCTCCCGCAGTGCAGTGGTTTTTTTGAGGCTCTGTCCTGCGGCTGCAATGCTCCAGAGATTCGTCCGACTTGTCTCTGCAGTCGGGGTCTCCGTCGCAGCTCCACGGCGCTGGGATACACTCCGAGTCGTTACAGCGAAACTCATGTGGCCCGCAGGTGCTGGCGGTGGCTGCCGTGCACTTCTCCTCATCGCTGCCGTCGCCGCAGTCATCATCCCCGTCACAGACGAACGTGGGAGCCACACACAGACGATTACGGCACTGGAACTCTTTAGCAGGGCAAGCCTTGGCATCTGGAAAAATGAAGAATGTTCTTTATTAACACAGAGTCTTAAAGTTCCTCAAATACATATACAGTATGTAAAAAAATTACTTGAACAATAAATAGTTGATAGCTGAACCTTTAACTATTGCATGTTAATATAGACATATAGACAAATTTTTAGACATCTGAACTTTTTTGTTTTTGTTTTTTGTTTCCTGTTTCCATATTTGTTCTTTTTTATAATTCATCACAAGCATATTTTGTCTCCTGTGTTTCCAACTTTTTTGTGCTATATAAGCACAATTTTGTCATTTTTTCATTGTTCTTATCTTCTTGTCATTGTACATATTTAGATTTTATTTTAAAATGTATCATTGAAAAGACTTGAAGTCGTCAGGTTAGGCATCAACTCGGTTCCCATATGTTCTCCTTTTTGTAATGAACTGAAAAAAAAGGAACCCTGATTAATAATGACTTTTTCATCATCCAGGAAGTAAAATCATAGAAGGACAAAAACAAACAAGTCTCCTTTTATAATATTTTTTTTTTCCTTATGTTTTGTATTTGTCAGTTGGCGGCGATCTTAAAATGTCAACCCTGATATCATGATTTTGAATAATTAACAACTAATAATTGAAAAGTGGATATTTGTAGAAATATCATATTAAATTCTCTTTTTAAAAAAAAATTATATTTGTAGTTTTATAGCCTTATAATTTCAAATTAAAACTGTCAAACCATGCAACCCTAACTCCAATTTATTTGTAATATATATTAAAATGTAATGTAAAATATAATTTTTTTAGATATGTTCTCCTTTTTGTAATGAACTGAAAAAAAAGGAACCCTGATTAATAATGACTTTTTCATCATCCAGGAAGTAAAATCATAGAAGGACAAAAACAAACAAGTCTCCTTTTATAATATTTTTTTTTTCCTTATGTTTTGTATTTGTCAGTTGGCGGCGATCTTAAAATGTCAACCCTGATATCATGATTTTGAATAATTAACAACTAATAATTGAAAAGTGGATATTTATAGAAATATCATATTAAATTTAAAATTTAAAATATAAAATTTAAAAAAAAAAATGATATTTGTAGTTTTATAGCCTTATAATTTCAAATTAAAACGGTCAAACCATGCAACCCTAACTCCAATTTATTTGTAATATATATATTAAAATGTAATGTAAAATATAATTTTTTAGAATGTAATTAAACATTTTTAAATGATGATAATTTAGTAATGTTAAATTACCTTGTAAAAATGATTATAAATTATAATAATTTATTCAATAGAACATTTTGTAAAATTATTTTTAAAAAATCCCTTTAATCAAACTTCTAAATCAGTTTGGGGAAAAAAGATGACTATGGGTTTCTGTTTAATGATGTCACATCACCAAACCAATGAGGTACCATTGCAGTAAAATGATTGAACCACACTTCTCACTGGAAATTTATGGCAAATGCAGCATGAGGTCTGAGCTATTCTGTGCTGATGTGAGCTCCGTGACCTCACTGATTCAACTGTGCTGCAGATGACCTGAGATTCACACTTCAGCCCCACACTGGCGGCAGACCCTAAATGGGCTTATCTGCGCTGTAGTAAACGCCTGTCCATTCTTTAATGGGGTCACCCACCCCACCGGAATAACCGTCCTGAAGAGCTGTAAGGCGACTGGGTATTACATTAGAGACGGAGACTAGTTTTGTAAAAGGATTTGAAATGGCTTACGAGCATGTGATCGGGTGTGAGCATGTTTGAGCGGATGGGATATGAGAGAAATCGATCCTGACTTTTTGTGACTTTGCGTCAATAAACCTGTAAATATGCAAACTATTTGTAAAGAGCAGCTAGGGCTCATAAAACACTTTTACAGTCAAAACGGTGACATTATCAAAATTGTATTGCCAGATTTAAAATCAATGTTGCTCACTGAAAAGTCATTCTTGTTGTTTATTGTACTTTAGCTGATTTGTATTTCACATTTCTGCCACCTACGCTAGTTGCTTTTGAAATCAATTACAATAATGCTCAATGAGATATGATGCTAATTGTGTTTTTGCAAAGCTGATTAGCCAACAAGCATCTAAAAACCACTCAAAGGTTTCTTCAATGACCATCGAACAGCTGAGGGGAAAGGTGGAATAACATCTTCTGAAATATGTAGATATTATCTAGCTGCTACATTTCTCCATGCTCAAGGTCAAGGCAGCCAACAAATGTAGCATGTTCTTAAAAGAAAGTAACGTGATTGGATCTTTTTTGTGTGTACAGCGCATTGGAAGGAAGGTTGCGTTTGCTCTAAGCAGGGGGAGATTGGATTGGCTGACCCTTCTCTTCTCTTGAGGGATGTAGACAGCAGCCTAAAACAACATCCTCTCAGAGAGGAACAGAACAAACATGCACAGCTTTATCATATACCACTGTCACATTCCAGCTGGAATGAAAATCAAATCATCCAGCTCTATACACTTGCAGAAGGTGTGAAATGGATGTATAAAATATTTTCACATACTAAATAAAATCTACACTAAACATTGATTAGCGGTGCTTGCTAAGTGTTACATTGAAGAAGGGACCAGAGCCATTTCTAGGGGCATTAATAGGGTTGTTTACTTGGGCAAGTAAGCAACCACCCAAAATATCCCAACAACCAACAAGAACATCCTAGAAACCTAGCAACTAAAGAAAACACCCAGAACACCTTCCTTTATGAAAATTAACCATGGTTTTATTACAAATGAAACCAAAAATGACATGGTTATTGTATTTAAATCATGGTAACCACAAATTAACCATGGCTACACTAACCATAGTTTAACTAGTATTTGTATTTGTAGGAAAACTGTGGTTATATAAATTTTAACAGCCAAAAAAAACAAAAACAAAAAACATGGTTACTACACTTTTACTTTAATAAACCCACGGTTAATTTTTTATAAGAGTTAGCACCCACATACCTCTGAAAACTATTTAACATTTAGCATGTTAGCATCTTTAGCTTTTTTTATGGACAAGGACTAAAATGTTCTTCAGAAAATGTAAAAATTTAATTTCTAAGTATAATCACATGAATATTACAACATAAATATACTTTCATAAAACTGACCACAACTGCTATCAAAAAAAGTTACAATGCTAAGTTTTTGGCTAATATTTTTTTACTAACTAATGCTTTGGACCAAACAAATGCCTGAAATCTCAGTATTGAAATAAACAGACAAACAAATCGATCTGGTTCTTTAAAAACCGTTTAGATTAGGTGGATTTCTACCTTTTGCAATGCTACAGACGAATAAAAGAGTAGCAAACACACGCAGCTCTGGGCCGGATTGACTTTGTCATTCAAAGGCTGCTGATATATCTCTGCTGTGTGGATTTTGATGCTATCTCGTTTAGAGGTCAGGCACAACAGTGAATGGATTTTAAAAGAGCGGAAAGGAAAATCTCAAAGCAGGTCAATTGAATTCCACTGACCAATGTCAAATACTCATTCCCCGGGCCAACAACAGACAGGTAGTAGATAGGGCTTTACATTAACAAGATCTCTGTGGCCTTGAACCACACAAGCAAACAACAGAGAGCTGAAAAATATATAGCAGAACTGAATGTGAAAGAATTACATGCAGCTTTTCTGTCCTTGTGTTAATTGAGAGACTACACAGAATATTTGACCGGAACTAACTGTTGTATAATATATGACATTAACACATACAGTTGTTATATGACGTTGTTGTTATATCACACATCTGTTGTATCACGTATTATACAACAGTTAGTTCCTGTCAAATATTACATTTGTCTCTCAATCAACACAAGGACAGAAAACCTGCATTTATAACTGCATTAAAAAAAACTTTTAAATACCTGTTGATGCATGCCACACTGCAGGATATTTCAACTTTCCAAAACATTTCATGATTTCTAAGTAACTTTTTCAATAAATTACATAAATGCACCTGCAGGTAGTGACAAGTGACTGTCTTTATTAGTCACTGAATCATTCAACCAATTTGTTTAAAACACAGATTTTTTACAAGTGATTGTAAAAGCAAGTGATTGTTTTTACATGCAAGTCACTGAATCATTCAATACAACCAATTCTTTTAAAAACACTGATTGTTTGCTCAAATAGACAATTTATTCTGATTCACTACTGTGGGTTTTCTCAGCGATGCACAAAGTTGATTGTGGCTTTGCTTGGGATTCTTTTCATTGGCAGAATAAAAATAGACAATGGCAATGAATGTAGGTTACTCAATATTAACTTATCATTTATTGAACTGTGGTATGAAAGCAATATCATACTTGCAATCATGCTAACTCTCCAAGTCTCACGGAAAATTAATGACTTCAGTGAATGCTCATCAAAGAATGCTCTTAACTTACTGTATATTTGCCTTAAATTTGAACATTAAACGCATAAAAATACACACTTCACCTTTTAAAAGCAATGTGTAAGAAGACTGGAACACTTTTAACACAATACTTACACCAAAGATATTTCAATTTAAATGACCACCCCATATCTGTGAGAACAAGCTACCGGGGGCAGGTTTAGCGCTGAGGTTCATGCTACACTCAGCAAATGGCCCGAGCCACTAAGTCAGCACAGAGTTAATGGTGCGTTCGCCACTGTCCTCCATCAGCCCGTAATATTATAGTATCCAGTATCAGAGAGAAAGACTAGCCTCCTCCGGGAAGAAAGACTGTAACCATGATGCACTGAGCTGAGGGAAAGAGGTGCCACAAACATACTGAGGCAGCTAAAGACGGCAATGCTTTGGATGAGATCCCCCTCATGAAGCTTTTCCCAGTGCTGACAACAACACCTGCAGGCACAGCGTAAGGAAAAGAGGATATACTAGCAAGAAAGATAAATTGAAGAGGACAGGGAATTAGTTCAGGCCGGTAATTCTGTAAGCCCACAGTGTGGTTTCATTAGTCAGTTATGAGTTTAGAAAGAATAAAACATTTTGTTTGGCAACTCTGGTTTATGACTCTTCTTGTGTGAAGAAAATAAACCAGTTTAGAAAGAATAAAACATTTTGTTTGGTAATTCTGTAAGCCCACAGTGTGGTTTCATTAGTCAGTTATGAGTTTAGAAAGAATAAAACATTTTGTTTGGCAACTCTGGTTTATGACTCTTCTTGTGTGAAGAAAATAAACCAGTTTAGAAAGAATAAAACATTTTGTTTGGCAACTCTGGTTTATGACTCTTCTTGTGTGAAGAAAATAAACCAGTAATGCAACTCTGGCAGTGAGCTACTGTTTCACTGAAACTCTGTGAAATCACACTGTAAATGAAAGTTTTGATGCATTTCCAAAATTTTGACTGGATACACTGAAGGTATTGTCCCTTTTTTAAATAGCCAATAAGCTTTATATTTACGTCACAGCCGTGACCCATTTTATTACACACTAGCTTGCAGATGACGTTAGTGGGAGGGACATTCTCATTCTAGAGAGCATCTGATTGGACAAAAACCTGTACAGTGCAGGATGAGTCATCAAAATTTGTGCTCCATTTTCTAAGAAGAGTCTAATTACACCATCTCTGCTAATTAATGTCTGATTGAGTCAAACAAAGTTGCAAAATAAACCAAGAAGGGACAGTTGTATAAAGAATGAGGACAGTGCATTAAGCATTTGATGTGACCAACCCGAGTTTGAATTAGCCTGTTTCCACTCCCATTCTTCTTGCATTTCCCAATCCCATTTCAGCTCAGAGATGTGTTTATTTTAAATAAAAATAATAAATAAAAAGTTCAAAAAGCAATAATAAAGTGCCCAATGTGTATTTAATAATGGGAATAAAGTGTTTAACAGCATTTAGTAGGCGTTCAGCATCTATTTACACAATAGCAATGGTATTTGCTCTTAACGCAAATAGCTTCTGCCAAATCTGAAATGCACATGACCTGCTAAAAGTGAATTTAGTCAGCAAATAGGAGTATACTTGCATTTAAATGTTATAACACACATCAACTAAAAGCCAAGAAAACTACAATTTTAATTTCATGGGATCTTTTAACAGACTTTAATTTAACCTAAAATGTGCTTAGTTAGCATCTAAATGAACTAGCTTCAACCAACTCAAAGAAATTAATTAAGTCTGAATCAATTTGTATAATTTTATTGGTCATATAACCTGATCTGACTTATAAAACCAGAAAAAGCTCCTCAGGTTCCTTTTTACAGTGCAGAAATGTCTGAGAGAGCAGTTTAAACGGTCTGAATCTCTATTATACCGTTTGGAAAATGACTGACCCCTCCGTGCAACAAATTAATTTAGAGCAGATCTCTCTGGACAAACCTCTCTGCACCAAGCCTTCAGCTGTTTACGGTGAAAGGAAAGACATTTTCACACCTGCTGAAGTGCGGCTATATGTTGACCAGGGGTAGAGGGGCATTACCTCTGGGTGGATTAGCGAATGTCAGCGCAGATGAAAGAGAAATATCAGGCAATTGTCAGGGGATAGAGGAGGTTCAGCATAACGTCTGGCATTACACTGGTGCAAACACCTCAGCCCATGCAACTGTGTGCTGAGTACAGCCAACATTCTCACCCACATAAAGCACAAAAGCTCCCCTGTATAGACGGCATAGCCTGAGCACACAAAATAGTCCACAACAGAATAAAACACATCAGACTTGTAGATATGAAATGAACCAAACATTCATTCTGGCATTATCAAAAAGCTAATGATTCATTAATTTCACTGGGAATCATGTTGAGTTCCTGTTTTCTTCAGTCAGGGGACTAGCATATATCAAGACAGCACATCTCAGAATTCATTAGCCTCAATGTCACCCAGGAAATAAATGAACACTAAGAACATCATATTTACACAAATAAATATCTAAAACACAGTGCGGCTTACACTTTCTGCCAGTGCTGTAATTAGAATTTTACATGGATGCATGAAAACAGATTTAATTTTGCCGTAATCACATTAGCTGTCAGTAATAATCCTGCGGATACTGATATAATCAGATGAATAGATATTCTTGTGTAGCATCTCGCCCCTCTGAGTCTCCCTTGAGGAAACGCTTCGGTAAATACTGTAATACTTCATTATTACGGCCCTCCCTCAGTGGTACAGAAGAGGCTGAGTGTTGTAGGTGGTGATCGTTTGTGTTTTTCAGTGATGAGAATAGGCCTGGGCGATAAAACGGTATCGATATTTATCGATGGTACACCCTCTTCGATAACGATAGAAAATTTTTTCGATGTAGCGCACGATATAGGGACGTGCTATGAGTGACACAGACCGCACACACAAACACGAACACATGCTGAAATGAGTGCTGTACCTACCTGTGACGAGGAGATTGTGAATAAAAAAAAAAGAATTTATTATGTTTAAAATAAACATTTGCATTTGAATGCAAAAATAGTACAATCAAATGTTAGGTGTGCGTCTGGGAGCGTCATTAGTGGAGCGCGAGATGCGGTGATGATGATGTAAGTGACATTGTTGCATTTTAATGTTTTGTTAGTCTAGCCCACAAGACGCGCAGTTGCTGCGTTATTCATTCAAAATATTAGAGAAATATAGTAGGGCGATTCGGCTCTTTGTATTAAGCAGTGCATAAATACATGATGCTGTTTTGTTCATAATTGTTTATGCAATTTACGAAATTATGTTTGATTTATATTAGTTAATTTAGACGTAATGCACATTTTTCTTTTTATAGACAGTTATTTCCTTTGCTTTGGCAATTTAATGTGCTGCATTATTTTGCTCATTGCGTCCTCCTGTGGCTTTGGGAGACAAGCCAAAAGTTTCCTTCAGACTATTTAATCTGCATATAAAACATTAGAAATTAGATATTTGTTTAATTTTATTTTGTGTTTGACTGTTAAAACAAAAAATATTTGTTGTTTGTCTTAATAAATTGGGTTAATTTAAAAATACAGTGGTTAAATTTAAAAGTTTTTTTTCTATTGCTCTTTGTTTTAAAAAAGGTTATAAAAAAATTTCTATTTTTTTGTCAATTATGTCAACTAGTCCAGCCCTAGATGAGAATTTTCACAGCACCCAGAGAAGTTCTAAAGCCTGGGTATGGAAATGGAAAGAAAAGCAAAGAAGCGAGAAAGACAGAAGCTCTGTCCTGCTGTCCCAAATCCTAGCAAGCTGCCTAAAAAGATATCCTTAATGGACAATGCAACCTCAAAATTGACTGCAACAAGCTTCTGAGATAAATCATCCAAGAAGCCAAAATTGTTTTTAAATATATTAAATTATATATTTAAAAGTATTTTTAAAATAAATTAAATAATATAATGATACATTGCAATGATATTTATAAATAAAAAAATCATTTTTAAATGAAATAGATTTAATCAAATATTTACATCACCGTTCAAAATGCTGGGGTCAGTAAGATTCTTTTTTTCTTTTACATTGTTACATCAAAGCAAAAACGAATGAATCCCACACACTATCAGTCCTTGCAAAAGTATCAAAAATAAATTCATTCACAATGTTTCGGTCCCATGACCTTTATTTTTCAAAATTTAGCTTTGCCATTACAGAAATAAATTACTTTATACAATTATTATATAAATTGTAATAATTACATTTTAACATTAAATTATAATAATATTTCACAATATTACAGTTTTTATTGTATTTTTGATCAAATAAGCCTTGGTGAGTATAAGTGATAACTGTACAGTATATTAACTATATATATTAAGAAATACAAATAATTACAAATAAACCGCAAGTAACATTGAATTAAATGAGAGATAGATAGATAGATAGATAGATAAGAGAGCAAGACATGCATCTCACTAGAATAGTTTTGGAATAGGGAGACTTAATTTATTACACCCACAACGTTCTATATATTAAAAAGGACACAGAGAAGACTGTTTGCTTGAAGTCTTAACAAGAACAGCAAAAATAACACACTCACATAAACTCTGTGCATATTGTACATACTCCCACACATAACCTCTTCCACCACTAACAGACTGGTTCACGTGTTTGTCTTTTCCATCTTTTCTGGTAATTCATCCTTCCATTTCAATATTTTTATCTGTATCTGTGCACTTCCAATCCTCCCACATTAGGATCTACTGGGTGTCACCAGCTTCCCACGCTTCTCTTATCTGATCTCACAGTCATCTCAAGGCAATGATCGACATTACACGCCTCAGTGCTTGCCTGCAATTTCCATTCGAACTTAATTGATTGAATAGGCTCTGGTGTGTGGCCAAACTAGCTACATGAGAATGAGCTCACAGTCGAGTACCTGTCATAGTAAACACGCTTACATTTCAGTGCTAGCAGCTATGCATACAGCAAACGTGACCTTCCTCTGACCCTGAGTGAGCTGCAAATGCAACTTCACATTTATGTTTGATTTTCATGAGCAATTCAGTTATAAATATTGAATGTAGGTCAAATTTGAGTTGCTGTTCCAGTGTACACAGCTGTTCAAAAGTTTGGGGTCGGTAACATATAGTAAGAAGTGTAATATTGTGAAATAATATTACAATTTAAAATAAATTTTCTATTTAAATATATTTTAAAATGTAATTTATTCCTGTGATGGCAAAGTAAGATTTTCAGCAGACATTACTCCAGTCTTCAGCGTCACGTGATCCTTTAGAAAACATTCTAATATGCTGATTTGCTGCACAAGAAACATTTTTTATTATTATCGACATTGAAAACAGCTTAATATTTTTGTGGTGTGGCGAGTATCCCGATATCCCATGCCGCGGGTGGATGAGCTCTTGGACCGGCTGGGCAAGTCTCGTTACATCAGCACCTTGGACCTCACTAAAGGATATTGGCAGGTGCCCCTCTCCCAGGAGTCCTGGGAGAAGACAGCCTTTAGCACTCCCAATGGACACTGGCATTACCGGGTGCTCCCCTTCGGCCTACACGGGGCACCAGCCACGTTCCAGCGGTTGATGGACATCTTGCTCCGGCCCCACCAAGCCTACGCCGCGGCTTACCTGGATGATGTCGTTATACACTCTGAGGGCTGGGAGATTCACCTGGAGCGTCTACGGAGGGTGTTGACGGTGCTCCGGCGGGCTGGCCTGACGGCCAACCCCAGCCGGGGCTCTTTCGATCAGTACCGAGTCTGTGTTCTCATTCACCCCGCGACAGTGGGAAACCATGATGATTTTTCTGAATTTTTCGATGAATAGAAAGTTCAAAATAACTATGTTTCTCGATGCTATCAAATTTCATACATCGTTTGCTCAAATAATATACACAAAGTTCCCTGATCCAAAGTGTTTGCTTTTACTACAGATCATAAAGTTCTCAAAACACAGCGCCATATACCCAAAGTGATAGTGATACACACAGCACAGGAGATTCAATTTACCAAATTTCCCACACAACTATCATGACTTCGTTATGCATTAAATGTCATATGTGAATATATTTAGAGCAAACAAATAATGAAGACCCTGGTGAAAAGAGTAAGAAGCAGAAGAAGACGAAGAAGAGGTGTGGATTGGGTAGTGGAAGAGGAGAGGGAATAGGAATCTATTTCTGCATCCAGCTCTGGAGTTCATCTCTTCCTGGAGATGGGAAATGTTCGACCGCAAGCTTTGACAAAGCAACTCTTCTCCAAGCAATAGAAGGGCTTGCAGAGATATTGAAGATATTCAAGCGCATGCCAGGTGCAGATTTAACATTAGCATCTCACATCATTCAAAGCTTCAGAAAATATAATGTGTGAAAGAAATTCTCTGGACGGAAATATGAGGTGTATTTTTTCAGAAATTAAGAAAATGCATAAAAAAAGGATCTTTAGTAATAAACAAGCTTTTTCAATAGTTAAGCTTTCACTGTGGTCTTTTAATATGTTAAATGAAGAGAATGCAGTATGAAGTTAAATTAGAAATATTTTGCTAAATTAAGAGTCTATTTTGAAGACCATTGATTAGTTTGGAGTAATATGTAAAATTCTCATAATGGTTAAAATTCCAGTACAGAAATCTATATACTCTAGAGTTTCATACTGTAATCTCTTTTTTTATTGCTTTAGCATGTTGTAGTATTTCTCCTAATTAGTTTCTGATGGGTCTGCTGGAATCAAGTGGGTATCTGTGTGGTACATTGAGAGGCAGAAGTTGGGACATAGAATGAGATAAAGAGAGAGTATCAGAGATCTCAAGGGTAATATCACCCACAGCGTGACACAAATCTAACTGTGATAATTAAAATCCAATTATATTACAGCATAAAACATAAACACTCCAGCATTTAATACGTGTACATAAAAGGAGCTGAGAGGCACCAATAAAAATTATCTTTATTCTTACAAAAAAAAAAAAAAACAATCCCTTAAAGACACGTTCACACATTTGCAGTGACAAAGTGACTGGAAGTAATTAATTTTTAATTGCCATGTACACACTGCGTTAAATACGGTTGTCACTCTTCTGTTTGAGAGCTTAATCTTGTTCTGTCCACACGGAGTTCAGCTGTTCACAAGAGTGACAATCACATTCTGTGACCCTTCACTTGGTGCAGTACAGGACCGAACTGAATACTTTGGGAAACTGACAGCTTGTGAGATATCTGCTTTTCCTGTCCAGGTGCAGTGCAAGCAAATCAACTGAGGGACGTTTTTGCTTTTGTTTTGTTTTTTGTCCATACAATAGAAGTCAATGGTCACCAAAACTGTTTAGTTACCAACACTTTTCAAAATATCTTCTTTGTTGTTCCACAGAAGGCGGCCAGAGTTTTTAAATGAAAGAAGGTACATGTGAGTACCTGAATAATTTTAATTTTTGAATGAACAATCTCTTTAAGATGAACAAGTTTGTTATTTAAGTTTTGTTTGAGCTGCTTAGCAGAACATTAATTCATGATAGCTAGATATTTGTGTATAGAACAGTATATATTGCTTGTTTTAAGGTATTTCTGTCAAATAATCAGTACATATTATTACTGAATCAACATAAATCCATACACAGTGAGAACGTCCCTTCACAGCTTCTATAATCATGCTGTCAGTTTGACCAAACAAATTCAAATTCAATTTCAAGCAAAACTGTGAATAATATAAGGAATGTTTAAAGTCAAAAAAGTACATGTTTGTGTTTATATGGCACTGCACCTTATCAACACAAACATGCGCATTTATTATTAATATTATATGCAACCAGCAATTTAACTTCACACGTTTGAGGCTTCAATGCTTTTTCCCCTCATGTCATGGAACTCCTCCCTCATAATGAGCTAAAAGCCACAGCTCTGCCTCAGCAGGGGTTCCTCTCTCGGTCTAAACGCAGTTTCAGAAATTAAAACCTTTAAAATTTTCTTCACAGGACTTCCACAAGAGCAAAGGGCACTTTGATTGTGCATTTTTAATGCAGGTTACTGATAACAATTTATACTTAAAAGCTTTCTTCGCAGTGTATCTGGAGATTAAGGTAATAGAGGGGAAAGAGAGAGCAGAGAGCAAAAGGGACACAGCTGAGTTTGAGGGAAAATAGTGCCTTTCTTCTACAAAAATGGGAAAGTGATGTTAGGAGGTATATTATTCATGTCTGGAACTCCCCAAGATGTGTTTTATGTAAATCTTCCAACCTTTAGTACACTGCACAAATGCTTTGTGGGTGCAGCAGGTTTTAGATGCATGTGTGGAGTCTGGTAAACCCACTAAAAGTGCACTGTTGCCCCATTCAGCAAATGAAAGCACTAAATCAGTATTATGTTTTTTAGCATTATGTATAATGCTCTGTAAATAAGCTATTACATTTTACCAGCCCACAAGGTACTAAGAATTCTGAACAACTTTGAATCTACATAACACCACCAACGCATTTCCCCCAAATGTTCTTCAACTAGCTTAACAGAGGCTTCTGAACAAACTCTGAGCAATGCTGCTGATTTCCAACTTCCCAGCATGCAACTGCAACATGAATAAATGCTGTTAGTGTTTTGCTGCTTGCTGACTTTATTTGCACATCTTTTTACATAATAATGTTTGTTGACTATCACCATTACACGTTGTTATTCTGGGGTAAATTATTTATTAAATTATTAATAAAAAAAATGCCTGAACATTTGTAAACAATACCTTAAAAAAAAAAAAAAATTCAGAGGAAAACAGGAATCACTGTGACATTACAAAAAATTACAGCAACATTAAAAAACAATACAAATGTAATTAAAATGTAAATGTAAAAATGTCTTTTCTGGTTTTAGAACCATAATTTTATTTATGATAACTCAAATCTAATGTGTAATTTATGCAAAAATGCAAAAAAATATTAAGCAGAACAGTTTTCAACTGTAATTATAATAATGTTAAGAAGTCGCTTTTCAGCGGGCTTCTAGGACGTGGTGAGACACCATGATGTAGAAAAACAGAGATGGCCCAACTCAAAAATGCACTCTGGTGCAAGGTGATGTTTATTTACAGTGAGGCTTTGTTAATTGTCTTGCCTACCGAGAGACATATTACATTGGAGCGAGAGCTCCTTTTATAATGGTCACGTGACTTCACCCGATCCCCTTCCAGGTGACTGGCGAGACCGGAAAGAGAGCAACTTATACATAAAAATCTGTCTCCAGCAATGCTCAGGTTCATCGCCGCCTCCTCTGACCCGGGACTAAATCAAACAACATAACACTACTATAAGCATAACATGGGTAAAGCATACATTTAAAAACATCTTGCATTACAATTCAACATAACCCAGGTGCGATGTATGTAAGCAAGTGGGGTAATGTATGTATATAACTGCAAATAATGCATTATATATACGGCAAGGGAAGGAGGTGTGATGCTGAAATTAATGTCCATGTGCCATAAGATAACGTGTGCACCCACCACTACGGCAGTAACGGAGGGGATAAAGGGAAGAATGAGCAGCATGGATGCATATGGAAACCAGTGTCATTAAGCCAGGGCTGGAACTCCTGCTCTACAAATAAGAAATGGTAGTATATTTACAATAAATCAAATACATAATTTTAAAGATGGTTGATGCAAAACAGCCAAGGTTTAAGCTAAACATGTTTCATAATAAAAAAAGTATTACTATTGTCCCTGTTCTCTGTCCCTGTGATGAGCTTCTGGTTCACGTGGAGGTGACTGATTTGAAAAGGATTTGAAATGTGATTTTTGTAAAACATGATTCTTCAGAAGTTATGGGCTGTACAGCATTACGAGTAATATGTATTCATAGACCGTGCCTTAACATCTTCAATTATAAATCAAAAGGAGCAGTCCTGCAGGTTATTCTATAATAAAAAATAGAAGTCTCAGGACCAGACATCAAGCAGGAAATCAATTATAATCAGCAGCACAGTGAAATATTACAGCGATGTTAATGCTCTTATTTTCCAGTTCAGCGCAGGACTGTATGGCACGCAAATCACAGCTATAAATCCACAGAGATAAACAAACTCTGTCACGCTGCTAATCATAGTGCTAATAGTCAGAAAATGGAAAAGCATAAAAGATAGAGTTGAAAGACGTGTCCTGTATTTCATTATTACATGATTAAGTATAAGAGAAAGCGTAAACTCATAGTGACACAAGGACAAGAGATTTCACTCTGCTGTGTTTGGAGATATGAAAAGCACGCGTGTCTAGGCTGGATAATAGGCAGGATAATTACATATTATGAACAAAACAGGGCAATTCAATTGTGATATATGTATTTTGTAGACATTACTGGATAATGGCCAACAGAGAAACACAATAATCTCTTTATGTCCAGCCAGCATGATCTCATCAGTATATTTTGGTTTTAAAATACAAAGTAAGTAACACACATACAATTTTTACATTTGAATTGACAATACAACACCAACCTATAGACAGCTTCTAATGTCTAACTAATTTAGAGATGCTTGATCGGTCGGCGCCGGACCACGAATTTAACCACCCGTAACTCCCGAACCCCGGGGGCTATCGACGCGGGGGTGGTCTCATTCGAAAGCGGGCCTCTAGACGTATAATTCGCGTTCGAGAGGGTTCCTCGAGCTGAAGGGATCCCCCGAATTTGGTGCGGATTCGCCGCGCCGTTATGGAGATATGGCCGTTCAAAGTTTTAATGGTTTTCCATAGACTTAAGCTTTAAAACGTTTCATCCAGGTCGCCAGTAGCAAACAATGGAGCGCGCTCTGCTGGACAAACTAAGTAATTACACCATTTCAAACATTTTATCTGCGTTATATGTTCTGTAAAACAATTTTCAAATCGGTGGCTTTTCTGCGGCATGTTCGCCGATACCGATATATCGGCCGATAATATCGGCAAAACGATATATCGGTCGGGCTCTAATATAGACACTGTAATATTAATAATAATCAACAGGTGACTTAGCCTACAGTACAGAAAATATTTAGCCATGCTAAACAAACCAGCAAATTTTTAGCTGCTCTGTCGTGGATTTAAAATGCTGAGTTTGCTTTTATCCATGAGCCCTTCAGCAGTATTTAGCAGTTTTTTATATTGATAAAGATCCTGAAGGGCTTTAAAAGGCCAAATGTATAATACATAATATTTCCATAATAGAGATAGTTGGAGAATCAATGGTTTTATAGGTTGCATGTCAAAGAGCAAAGTTAAATCAATATTGGTTTATAATCTAATAGTAAATTGAAATACCTGTATTTGGCAGCAGTGTGTGAGAGAGAGGAAAGGAGAGAGAGAAAGTGTGTGTGTAAGCAGAATTTCTATTTTATTTATAATCATAACACACACTCATTCTCACCCGCTGTGACAATTTATCAATGCAAGAACTAACTGCTGGGGGTCTGAAAACAAAAACCAGCCCACCTTTTTTATGATCCAGAGCATTCTGTAATATCTATCCTGCACATCATGAGGACATGATCAAAGTATCATCAGCTACGGTAACATCAAACACACATAATGTTCACACACACACACACACACACACACACACAACGCACTGAAGACTAACTGTGCATTATCCAGGCAGGACCTAGTTTTAGTGATTTCCTCTTTCTTTCTCTTTCCTCCCTGGACTTACCTGCAGCACACTGCTCCTCATCTGCTCCATTTTCACAGTCCTGTTCACCATCGCAGCGCCATGACACTGACACACATTTGCTCGTCGAGCCACCACAGTCAAACTTCTCTGGTGGACACGTCTGTCGACCTATGAGTGAAAGCAACACAGAGAGATGTTCAAGAATAAAATAAACTAATGCCAAAAGGCATATTCCTGGATGCTGATCGGTCAATACAGTGTTCCAACATTTCAAATATACAACACAAGGACAAATTTTCATACAAAACAAATTTTCTAAGATAGTGTCAATATCATCTCTAAATACAATACTATTAATAGATTGTAGAATTGTAGTATTTTTAAATGTTTTTGGAAATCTAATGCTCACTACTAATCAAAAATACAGTAAAAACAATAATATTGTGAAATATTATTATAATTTTAAATGAAATTTTCCGCAGTCTTTACTCCAGTCTTCAGAGTCACATGACCATTTAAGAATCACACTAGATTTGGTGCTCAAGAAAAATTTCTTATCAATAATGTTGAAAACTTGCTGATTAATATTTTTGTAGTAACTGTGAAACATTTTTTTAGGTGAATTTGGTGAATAGAAAGTTATTAGAAAACTATAATAACTAACTATATAAAACTATAATAAAATGCTATAGTTTGAAACCATTGAGCATTTATTTAAAATAGGAATTTTTTGTAACACTTTAAATGTCTTTATTGTCACTTTTAATAAATGTAACATCCTTGCTGAATAAAAAGTAATTTCTTTATTTCAAAAAAATAAAAAAATAAAAAATTAATCTATGACTCAATAAATGATAACATTTTTGTCATTTGTAATTATTTTCAATGTAAAACTTTGACACAAATACTAAACAAAAAAACAAGACAATAAAAACACCAATGAGACATTTAAATAAACCATATGAAAAAAAATCTATTTAAATGTACAATAATAACTTTTTCAACATGCAGGGAAATCACTAATAAGCACGTTTGAACACTGTATTGAACATTGTATTCTCTGAACTCTGACCCTGGAAGTACTCTGACATTTTTAACACTGAAAACCCCAAAAGACAACTAAAACAATTATTATTATTATTTTTTTTTAATTGTTGGACCATGCACAAATGTTTAACTTCAGAAAACAAAATGATTAGAAGACAAGCAAATGCTATAATTGTCATGCACAATGAAGGGAACGATGTGTTTTTCATACAGAATGCATTTAATTCTATTAAGTCAAACTTTTGCTGCTGCTTCTTCTTTTCATTTTGTTATAAAATGATGCTTTCTACATGAAGTTTATTTTTTCTTGACAAGCCCCATCACACAAACACACATTCAACATAACATCTCTACTGGTCATATTTTTAGCCAAAATCGAAGCCCATTGAAACATTTTTAAGTTTCATCCCAGATCACACAGCATTCCCAAGACAGCTCCATAAATTATACATCTCTACATGTCTGGGAACCCAACTACAAATCAATAGCAGCTAGACTGATTTCTCTCTCTCTCACTCTTCAGTCTTTTGAGTAATTTTCAGTGTATAAAGGAAGATTTATGAAGACCTTCTCACCTTCTCTGACACCTCGAATCTGTGTCTGCAGTCCATTGTTGTCTGAACCCTGTCTATAATCATAAGAATGAATGCCATGTCTCTCGCTGGATTTCACTATTGTACAGCCTTCTCTGAAGAAATGGGAAAAAGACAGCTGTGAATCTCATTTGAGATATCTCTTCATCAGCACACGGCCATTGTGGCTCTGCAAATTGAGGCCCAGTCCTCATCTGTGGAAGCCATATTGGATCTAAGACTGTCAGAGAAAAAAGCCCTATTTAAGGCCTGAGCTTAACCCAACACCACAAGGCTTGTTGGTGTACGACTAGGGAAATGTATGTGACAGAGCTGGTTTGTTTGAACAGCCTTTTTATGTGCGTGTGCGAGCGGGTGTGTTTCTGGCTTTGTCAGCATGTGTCTGAATAAACTGAATGACCCATTCTCACTGTCTGGCTGACTGCTAGAGATAGCGCAGCCTCATGGGAAACTCAGTCTGTCTTATCTCCTCTCTCTCCTCGCTACCCCTGAAGACTACTGTGCCCACAGGGCTTTTCATTCACTGCCCATAAAGCCCTGGTTTCCTCTAGTTCACACAGCAAAACACTCACAGAGGTCTGATAAAGGCACCACAACCAATGTAAAATAAACAACACATTGGGAATATCAACATTATTTTAATGTACTTTAATCTGCTCGTTACACTTCCTAAAGACCGTCAATAGGCTAGTTTCATGATCCTTCCTTATGAAAACATTAAGACAGATGTTTTAATAGTGTCTCTGATTTAAACTTCAAAAAAGTGTTGAGTTGCTAAGAGTTTCAATTCAAACAATGAATCAATTCATAACGCAAAAATTAAATGAAATGATTGCATTATCACTCAAACACACACATGCGCACACACATACAAGCTACCATTTGGAGTTAGTATGTTATTTTTTTATTAATATTTTCATTTAGCAAAGACGCATTAAATTGATCAAAAGTGACAGAAGTTACAACATTTTCCATTTTCTATTTCTAACTATTCATCAAAGAATAAAATCACAAAAGTATTAAACTGCACAACTTTTGGTTAGGAGCTCTATATGTTTAAAAAAATAATATGAATATAATAACAAATGTTTCTTGAGCACCAAATCAGCATATTAGAATGATTTCTGAAGGATCACATGACACTGAAGACTTAAGGAACTTTTCATTTTGTTATAAAATGATGCTTTCTACATGAAGTTTATTTTTTCTTGACAAGCCCCATCACACAAACACACATTCAACATAACATCTCTACTGGTCATATTTTTAGCCAAAATCGAAGCCCATTGAAACATTTTTAAGTTTCATCCCAGATCACACAGCATTCCCAAGACAGCTCCATAAATTATACATCTCTACATGTCTGGGAACCCAACTACAAATCAATAGCAGCTAGACTGATTTCTCTCTCTCTCACTCTTCAGTCTTTTGAGTAATTTTCAGTGTATAAAGGAAGATTTATGAAGACCTTCTCACCTTCTCTGACACCTCGAATCTGTGTCTGCAGTCCATTGTTGTCTGAACCCTGTCTATAATCATAAGAATGAATGCCATGTCTCTCGCTGGATTTCACTATTGTACAGCCTTCTCTGAAGAAATGGGAAAAAGACAGCTGTGAATCTCATTTGAGATATCTCTTCATCAGCACACGGCCATTGTGGCTCTGCAAATTGAGGCCCAGTCCTCATCTGTGGAAGCCATATTGGATCTAAGACTGTCAGAGAAAAAAGCCCTATTTAAGGCCTGAGCTTAACCCAACACCACAAGGCTTGTTGGTGTACGACTAGGGAAATGTATGTGACAGAGCTGGTTTGTTTGAACAGCCTTTTTATGTGCGTGTGCGAGCGGGTGTGTTTCTGGCTTTGTCAGCATGTGTCTGAATAAACTGAATGACCCATTCTCACTGTCTGGCTGACTGCTAGAGATAGCGCAGCCTCATGGGAAACTCAGTCTGTCTTATCTCCTCTCTCTCCTCGCTACCCCTGAAGACTACTGTGCCCACAGGGCTTTTCATTCACTGCCCATAAAGCCCTGGTTTCCTCTAGTTCACACAGCAAAACACTCACAGAGGTCTGATAAAGGCACCACAACCAATGTAAAATAAACAACACATTGGGAATATCAACATTATTTTAATGTACTTTAATCTGCTCGTTACACTTCCTAAAGACCGTCAATAGGCTAGTTTCATGATCCTTCCTTATGAAAACATTAAGACAGATGTTTTAATAGTGTCTCTGATTTAAACTTCAAAAAAGTGTTGAGTTGCTAAGAGTTTCAATTCAAACAATGAATCAATTCATAACGCAAAAATTAAATGAAATGATTGCATTATCACTCAAACACACACATGCGCGTGCGCACACACATACAAGCTACCATTTGGAGTTAGTATGTTATTTTTTTATTAATATTTTCATTTAGCAAAGACGCATTAAATTGATCAAAAGTGACAGAAGTTACAACATTTTCCATTTTCTATTTCTAACTATTCATCAAAGAATAAAATCACAAAAGTATTAAACTGCACAACTTTTGGTTAGGAGCTCTATATGTTTAAAAAAATAATATGAATATAATAACAAATGTTTCTTGAGCACCAAATCAGCATATTAGAATGATTTCTGAAGGATCACATGACACTGAAGACTTCAGGAATAAATTACATTTTAAAATATAAAAACATAAAATGGTTATTTTAATTTGTAATATGATTTCAGAGTATTACTCATTACAGAAGTGGTGCTTGATGGCTGTAGTAGTGGAGCGGACGAATTTAGAGACAGAATCTTTGTAATCTTGCAAAAAAACATCACCTGCGTCTTCAAAGAGTTTCAGACACTGACAGCATAAATCCTCAGTTTAAGAATATAATATTAAAAAAAATAATATATTATTATAATAAAAAAAGAAAAAATTGCCACCAGCAAATAATACCCCAAGACCTCTCTGATCGTTCTATAATTCTAAAAGGCATCAGAATAACACCCACACTGCTCTGACAGATGAACGTTCAGTGGATTTAACTGTAAGAAAGTGATGAACTCAACACGTTCTCTCAGGCACTATGAGCCAGAGGTCAGCTCGGACTCAAAAGATGGTGAGTTCAGACTGATGCACTCCCTAACGATTAGAGACACTCTCAAACAAGCACTCAAGGCCTGTGGCCCTAAACTCAGAGAATAATAGGAAACTGATTGACAGTGGGATAAACTACAATAACAAAGCAGAGATGCACACAGTCAACATCAAGCTTAATTTGAAGAGCAAAGCTGAGGTCTCAGAGCACAAATTCATGTTTATTTCTTTATGAAGACAAAATAAGAAAGAGCTCTACTCGTACTCTGTGCACAGTTCAGCTCATCCTGACTGCAATGCAGTTCCTCCTATGGAAGAACCACAGGGAGCGGGTGAGATTAGATGAACATATTTATCTAATAATGTAAATGATTTTCTTGGTGCGGGTGTAACATTGTTAATCTAAGCTGGGGAAATGAAATTTCTCAGATGCGCATCAGTACGCTCAAAGAAATAATCATTAGCTTTGCACAAACCACATTATATTAGGGAGGCAGTTTCAGTCAATAACGTCCGAGTGATGAGTTTCACAGTCAACTAAATTCAGGCATTCTTGTGAGTGGTGAGAATAATGTGTGTCTAAGTGGGCATTGAAGCGTCTTCCATTACTCCTTCTCATTTACCTAAATGCATCAGAAGTTTGCATAAGCCTATAATGGCTAAAAATATCTGGACACCCCACAAATAATGGTTTGACTATTCCAACTACAGTATGTCCATAACTAATAAGGTTATAAAATCAAGTGTGTAGTCTCTCTCTCTCTGTATGTCTAATGTTCTATTGTTCTTTCTGTCCTTAAACCTTCAACATCAATGCTTTTGAAAGTATTTTCAAAACATTCAAGGTTTTTCTTGACAACCTGTGCTTTTGTAGGTAAATATAGACAGTAATATGTTCAGTAATATACATAACCGTTCAAAAGTTTGGGGTCAGTAAGATTCAGTAAGATTCATATTCAGCAAGGATGCATTAAATTGATGAAAAGTGACAGAAAAGACCATGATATTTTTACAAAAAAAATTATCAATGCTTTTGAAAGTATTTTCAAAACATTCAAGGTTTTTCTTGACAACCTGTGCTTTTGTAGGTAAATATAGACAGTAATATATTCAGTAATATACATAACCGTTCAAAAGTTTGGGGTCAGTAAGATTCATTTAAAAATATATATATATTTTATTCAGCAAGGATGCATTAAATTGATGAAAAGTGACAGAAAAGACCATGATATTTTTACAAAAAAAATAAAAAAATAAAATAAAATCTATTTTAAATAAATGCTGTTCTTTTCAACTTTCTATCCATAAAAGAAACCTAACACTGAAGACTGGAATACATTTCACTTTAAATACATTCAAATAGAGAATAGTTATTTTAAATTGTAATAATAATATTTCACAATATTTATGTTTTTACTCTATTTGTGACCAAAAATGCAGCCTTTGTGAGCATAAGTGACTTCCTTAAATAACATAAAAAAAAACAACCTTACAGACCTCAAACTTTTGAACTATTGTGTGAATTTTAATTTAACTGAATTTTAATTCTAGAATATTTTCAATTCGCATTTTTCTGCATTAATTCAAATTCGGTAATTGAAATGGATTAAAAAGGCATTTAATACACTTCTGAATAGCTCACAACCCTGCTTACCTGAACTCTGGTAAACACTTTTAGGGATGAATTGGACTGCTGACTACAAGGCCAGACCCAGTCATATAGCTAACATCTGTGACTGAGCTTAAAGTGTTGTTTTATGGATGGGCGCTTTTTATTTAACTTCTTTTGGACCGAAGCAATGCAACACCCACTGACTGCAATGATAGAGTTTAAAATATATAACTCCGACTGGATTCGTCTGAAAGAAGAAAGTCATATACACCTAGGATGCCTCGGGGGTGAGTAAAACGCAGCCTAATTTTCATTTTTGGGTGAACTAACCCTTTAACTTCTCTGAGCCAGTATAGCATTAAACCTTATTAAGATGTGTGGCTGGTGTTGAAGAGTTTGGTTAAGTTAGCTATAAAAAGTTGTGTTAGTCCTTGGGAAGGTCATTCTTAATCAGAGTATGAGCCTCCAGGAATTTCAATGGATATACCTTTATCACAAATGCTTACGGCTGCACACTCACATGCCGCCCAACAAGAAGAGGCAGCTCTATTGACGTGCTTATCGACAGCTTTCTGGAGAACCCTTTTGATCCACAGATACAGCTCTGTCCAGCACAGTCAAGGCCAGCAGCATTCTGCACCACAATCCCAGAGTTTCAAGACGGTTATAATGGTTGAAGTACACAGTTTTTTTATGCAGAGACAAGTATAACAATATAAGAAAAACATCCATTATTCATTACAATTAATCTCACAATTTTGCATGGTTAACAGTTAACTATATAGTTAACTTCCTTTTAAAAATAAATAAAAATACTAGGACTTTGTACAATTATTAGGTTCAGTAATTTGTGTGGATGACACTTGTAGTGTAAATTTATGCAACAGTTATCTCAATCACACAAAACAATCTAACAAAAACAAAACAACACAAATATATATCCTCAACATGCAGTGGTCATGCATGTATATTCAATAATAACAACTTTACGCACACTTTATGGGTAATAAGAGTATAAAAAAGTGAAGGCATAGAATTAATTAATTATTTAATTAGGAGGCAGTTAGATGCTCACGGAAGAGATGAGTTTTCAGTTGTTTCTTGAAATTGCGAGGGATTCGGCTGTCCGAATGGAGTTAAGTAGTTATTTGCATTTCTGCATTCTTTATTTTTCATTTGATTTCACCATACAAAGAATGCAAATTGATGAACTACAGCTCAGTTTCTGTAGAATGGAGTTAAGTAGTTATTTGCATTTCTGCATTCTTTATTTTTGATTTGATTTCACCATACAAAGAATGCAAATTGATGAACTACAGCTCAGTTTCTGTCAGCCCCAAATAATCTGATCACTTTTTAGAAATCACACAAAACTGAATGTCAAGCTGAATAAATATTTTAAAGGGATAGTTCACGCAAAAATGAAAATTCTGTCATCATTTACTCATCCTCATGTCATTCCAAAACCATAAGACTTTGGTTAATCTTCAAAACACAAATTAAGATGTTTTTTTTTTCTTCAATGAAACCTGAGAGGTTTCTTTCACTCCACTGAAAGGTAACCAAAACTTAAAGTGTCCAAAAAGGCCATAAAGGTGTTGTAAAATGAATCCATATAAATTCAAGCTGTTCAATCCAAGTCATGTGAAGAAATATGATCACTTAATAATTTAGGCTTCTGTTTAAACAATGTTTGATTTTATGAATATAAAATAAATTTTTATAAAAATATTTGTTTATATATAAAATATATTTTATTTTTATCTAAATAATCACAAATCGATCATCACAAATACTGTACATATAGAGCACATAACATGTGGTAAACATGGAATGTTAAACATGCGAGCGTGATATATATCTATATTTCAGTATTTTTTTCCATATCTAATGTACTCTATGTATGTATGTTTATTTGTGAGTAAAACCTTAAACCGAATCGATTCATCGTATAAAGTGATGGCATCTCTTCACAAGACAAATTAAACCGCTTGATTCACATGGATTTGTTTTATTAAAAATATCTTGATTCATGTTTCAAAGATGAAGTTTTAATAAAGATCCAGACCACGTCAGTAAGAACTCAGTTCTTTTGTTCCCTTCATTTTTCCACAGATTTGTTTAAAATCAGCACAATTAGACGCAGGATTTTCAGAAAGATTGAAACTAAAAGACGATGCTGTGCTGACTATATTGGATCCAACAGTAATGTCGCACCACACAAATGTGAGTAACACATGTTTTTATTATGTGGTCACTATTATGTGGTTTTTAACCTAAATCACTGCAGTATCCATCTAATGAAGGATGTAGGCTGTCAAACATACACATAGCAGTGGGCGTTTACTTCTGAGTCTACAATCCGCCACACTTAATTCAAACAGAGCGTTCAGATGAGGGGGTCAAAACAGGACAGAAAATAGCCTATTACTTCTAAATTATGTTGTTTTTTTATGTAGAAATATAGATAGCATTATAAGTGGCCCTCGGAGAACAGTACAACATAATAAAAAATGCAGTTCATGCATTTTTTGCAGCCTTTCTTTTTAAGAATATGATGTTAATGAAATGAAATGCCACCTAAGTGTAAAGATAGTACACTTTAATCACTGTTACTTAACATACTTAAGTACACTTTTTTTAAATGCACTTTGTAATGTCAAATTTTACTTTAAAGAACATTCTAAATCATTATGTATTAGTATTTCTTTGTGATCTAAAGATGTATTGACTAACATACTAAAGCATATGTAAAGTCGATTATAATTTTAACTGTAATTTGTTATTCAATATTACATTTGTAATATATTTGAAATGTCCTAAAATGAAGATGTCCTACTTAAGTAAAAAAAAAAAAAAAAAAAAAAGTTCAGCTAATTAAATTTTATATAAATTTAAACTATAATGCATTTTCCTTTAATTGCAATTAACATTCAGTTAAGTGTCCAAAACATTACATTTAGGTTGCCCTTAAGTATATTCTTTAAAAACATAATATTTCCATAAGTACTTTTTAAAAGTATGTTAAAGTGTACTTCTTTTTCACAAGGGATGCAATGTTGCAATGCATGCTCATCTTCTTATGTCTTTCTACCTGACAATGATGTACAGTTTGTATAGTATGTAAGAGAAATGTAGCACCTCCCCTTAGCTTCGCTCAGTCCCTCTTTAAATGTTAAAGAGTCACCAGACAAATTGATTAGCATAGCAATTTCCTGTCAGGTTAGGACATCCGAATTAATCAGGGTCCCCCATACAAAGCTAAATATGACTGGGAGGTTTCACCATGATAAACTCTTAAATTTCTCCCCCTCTCCCCACCACGCAGTGAAGGGACATTACCGAGGCAGTTAATCAAAATCGCATTAGCATATAGTACAGGCACCTTTAGATTATAGTGGTCCAGCCCCACAGGAGCAACGTGGACAGAATGCTGAAGAGATCCCAGCATTCCTGATAATGATAATCCCTTGTTCAGTGGCAAATGTGTCAATAAAATGGAGACAAGTGGATGAATGGAGTGAGTTAAAACCATCCTGATTACCCACAGATCGGTTATTCAGGCTTTGTGTGTGGCACTGTCGATTGAGAGGTTTCACTCACCTCTGTTTACCTCTGTGTGTGCGGGTGACTGTCAATATTAGCATGTTAGCACATGTGATTTCTTTACATTTGTTTAACACGGTTTAGTTTTTAATGGCGTTAAAGGGATAGTTCACCCAAAAATAAAAAAATCAGTCATCATTTCATTCCAAACCCATAAAAATTAAGTTAATCCACTCTTTCCTAATTTAAGGATCAGAAGGAAGTCAGTGAAAAGACTGTATTTTTCACAACTTGGCACTTCACAGCATCTTGTTGCATCTTGCACAGCACTGCACAGCATCTTGACTTCGGAGCCATTTTTATAATTTGGTTTCTGAGTATAGACCTGCGTTTGCCTCTCTCGTTATTTACACTATATGCTCGAATCGGTGGGCGGGGCTAAACAGGCAGTGATGTAGAAGTAGGTGTTGATCTTCTACACCGGACTCGACAGTTGTCGTGTCGCGCCGCGCTACGCCACAACAGCTAAAGTCTGTCTACACTGGACGCGACAAAGCGACCTTTGAAAATCATTTGACATTTGTGTCAGCACGTCATAAATAGAACGCAGCAGCAGTTTATTGTTGGGAATTTGTCGCGCCGCACCACGCCGCATCCAGTGTAGACAGCATAAAAGGTTCTATAGTATTTTGTCGCGCCACGCCGCTCACGTCAGGTGTAGACACGGTGTTAGCCACACTATAAAGTGGCATATTCCATAACCTGTCGTTTTGGCAGATTGGCTTCAATATAAGCTGTTTTTAGACTAACTAAAATGTTTTGAGCTCTGAAACGTACAGAATGTTTTCATAGTACAATGACCTCTTATATGTCTTCTTATATGAATTTTGATTTCTCAGTCCATGACCCCTTTAAGATTTGAAGTACAAGTGCACATTAAATACAATTAAGCAGAGTTCATTTTCACAAAGGAATACTGTTACAATTGAGGAAAAAATCTGACTGTTCTAATGACTCATAATGCTGCAGGTTTCAATCTAAATATGTGCTTGAATATGTGCTAATAATATAGCTTGAAAACAAATTAAAAACACATCTTGAGCTCCATTCCATAGCAATTACTGGGCAATCATAATTCATAAAACACACCAGATCAATAAACAGGACCCCCCCCCCCAAGCAGTACAGCAGAATGAGAGAAAATAATTAAAACATGCTGAAAACTGGTGTGGACTCACAGCTAAGCTATAGTAAAGTTTTCACCAATTAAGCTAATAACACCAAATCAATACACACTCAATACTATTTGGGTAAGGGGGTAAGGGGAGGGATGAAGACTTGCGATGTCATGAGCAGTGATCCTTCTTAGACAGAAAAAAAACCCTTTGATATCAGTTTTAACGGCTTTAAATTGTTAGTGCGTTATTTTAATTAAATAAACAGTTTATCATTCAATTACTTTTTTTTTGACCCAAAGTGATAAGGTGAGCAGTTGATTAAAATTATGACATCAATTATGCCTAGAATAATATAAAAGTAATTAATTGATGAGAGGTAGAAAATTGCAACAATTACATTCATTCGGGCAGGGGAAGAAGATTAAAGTGGAAGGCGAATCAATTCACCGTGTGAGTGTTTCATATTCCATAGGAGATGGCTGCTCTGTAAGGCACGAGGAGAGAGAGCTGCCATTTATATCAATAAAACTCCCCTGTGTCTCCACTTCACTTCACCACTCAACCCATAAGGGAATAAATCTGATACAAATCAGAGTGAGATGGATAGAAATGGACAGAGATCAACAGAGCGTTGGGGGAAGATGAAAAAATATGGCAGAATGAAGGGATGAAAATGAAGACAACACCAGAAAGAGAGAGAAAGCACCACAGACTCATGACAGCAGGAAAATCAGTTGGAGGGGAGGTTATATACATTTTGATGGCAATATAGTATAATACGATCAACAGCGTATCAGAAACAATATTAGGCAACACAATCTCACTAAGAGGAGGTAATAAACGGATGGTACTTTAACACTGAAAGACTATTATCACTCAAAGAAAAACGTATCATGGTATTGAAAAAAGCCTATATATTTGCATACACACATTCAGACTCTCTCTCACTCTCTCGCTCTCTCTCTCTATTTCGCAACATTACTGTTTTTATTGTATTTTTAATCAAAAAAATGCAGACTTGATAAACAAAAACATGAAACGTTCAAAAATAAAAACTTAATCATCCCAAATTTTTTAACACTATTGTATATGAATAAAAAATGAAAAATAAAACAAATAAATACAAATATATTAAAATTTTATTAATGTATTGATATTTTTATGCCAAGAATTATTATTTTCAGTTTTTTTTTTGGTAAAAGGAGGTTGATCACCATTCAGAGCAAGATTGTGACAAACTAAATATAAATTTAATATAAATTATAATACAAAATACAATTGATAAAATAAAAATGCAGGTAACTGCAAATAAGAAATAAGTGAGTAAAAGGTCACAATATACCTGTGAAAACAGAACTATGGTATTACCATCTGACACCATCACTGTACCATTGTACAACCTTGGCACTTTATATAAAAGATGCAAAAGAAAAACAAAGAAAGATGCTGATGAAAAAGCGGGTGGGCAGGGGTGTGTCCAGACAAATGAAGTGCGTCACATGCCACTAATAATGCCTTTGCTGTTAGCAGACGTGCTGATCCAGCACAAATGACAGTTTAAAACACACACAGGCAGAACCACATTTACAGCTTCATTAGCCTGTGGTGAGACATTTAAAGACACACTTCTCCCCAAACACGCACCCTATTGAAAAACGGGGTACTAAACCATGGGATGTGCCTGGGACAGAATAGATTTCAGACTAGGAGGGCTTAAGCTACTAACACACACTAGCCAGCAATCTAACAGAACAGCACGTTGTGATCGGCTACCCTTGTCTGTGTGCACACACAAGCACGGCCCTAAATTGATGTCTAGGGCAAACACATGACAGGAATCCTATAAGCTATAAATCGATAGTCTCGGCCTTGCTTTAATTACACATTTTCTGGCTCTCAAGCGGGTCTCTATAGAGTTGCCCCACTGGAGGTATAATCTTAACAATGAGAGGGGAAATACAGTGGATTATTGCACTGGGGGCTTCAGACAAACTGATATTTAAACAGCACATTTAAAAGAAATTAGAAATCATAATATCAGGGAAAAAACAAGATTGGAGGAAAATTAGCAAAAGAAACAGCACAGTGCCCTATGGATGTTTTAAATAATTTATAAATAAATATTGCTTCAAGAGGACAAAAAAAACTTTTTTTTTTCAAACCTAACATGCAAATAAAGATGATCTGAATACAAATCTATATGGTCTTCCAAAATAATGTTTTTCTTTCTGAATTCTCAAATTATTTTGAAAACATCATGAGAGCACAAAAACATATATGAATCACCAATCAACTTTATATAACAAATGTCTGCTTGTTAAATTTGTGTTGTCCTTTTTTTGACTTCCAAACTGAAGAAGTTGTTTTCTAAGGTTTTTGATTGTGAAGTAGCAACACTTCAAGCCACATGCATGAAAAACAAGTCAACCCTTCTTCTGTTGCAATCACGCCTGCGATTCATACTACACTCATTAATGTGGCAGGCCAGTTTTGAAAGTCAAATGGCATCACTTCAAATGTTTGGCACTCATCTTGGGTTTATAATGACGGTTCCCCAATATATAGGTTTGTAGGCAGTCTCACTTCTGGCTGTATTCTCAGGTCAAGAGCTGTGGGTCGCTCTCTGATGCCCAGTGTGCATCAAAGCATTTTATGAACCGAGCCAGACACAGATGATTCTCATCTATTGAAATCACACAAAATGAACCTAGTTGTCCCTTGCCAGAGGGCATGTAAATAGGATTCCACATTAGCCACATTCCACATTAGGATAGGACATCTCCAATGAATTCAGATTTAAAGAGAGCAGATGCAAGGATGTAAACAGTGGAGCATGAGATGGGCAAATCTCCGCTTTAACCAAGAATTATTTAGCAATAAATCAACAATTGTTTTATTACAAAACCACAGTTGCAATACTCTTCAAGGACACTGCACATTAAAATGAAGGAGAAAGTACTTTCATATTAAAAAAAAGATGACACTTCATCTTAAAGTGCTCAGTAAATTACAACATGAAAATAAAGTTTTGTGACTCACATGACAAGTGTGTGTGGATGCAATTACACGCAATTAAATATAGCCACAAGTGTGGTTTTCTTAATAATAAAGGTAAATCTAAGCTTCCTTCTGGACTTTTTTAAACTTTAAGTGGGTGACTCAACACACAAAGGCTGAACTAATGAAAGAGTGCTAATTTGCTACATGCGTTATGGAACATTTGTCTGCCTGGGTCGCTCAGGTGAGCCATCCAGATTAAAGGATCTTCTGCAACACTGATACGGACATAACTACAAATGAAGGTGGCTGCTGCTTATGAAGGGGCTGATCGCTCGCAACACAAAGCTACTTTTTCACAAACCAGGATGAAGAAAAACACAGACAAGGGAGAAATTGTGAGGATGAGCACATTATTCTTGTCTAATTTTTCAATCTTTCCAAAACAATGTGGTGTGTGTGTGTGTATATATGTATATATATATATATATATATTAGGCCTGGGCGATAAAAGCGGTATCGATATTTATCGACGGTACTCATTGCGCCCTCGGGAGACAATTAGACCTATACAATAAAGACCTATTTAATCTGCATATAAAACATTAGAAATGAGATATTTGTTTAATTTTTATTGTGTTTGATTGTTAAAACAAAAATATTAGTTGTTTGTCTCAATAAATTGTGTTAATTATAAATACAGTGGTTAAATAAAAAAAAATTTTTTCGATTGCTTTTTGTTTTAAAAAAGGTTTTAAAAAAAAAACTAATTTTTTTTCAACAATTATCGATACAGAACTATATGAAACATTATATAGTTGATAAAATTTTTAGCTATATCGCCCAGCCCTAATATATATATATACATATATATATATATATATATATTACGATTAAAGAAAGTCAATAAAAAATTATTTATAGTACAAGTCTTTTTACAGCATGCCACAACGTGTGAAGGACAGGTGTGTTGGCTACGGAGAACTGCCCTCAGACATAGCAAATTGTGGTTCACATTTCTCTCATTTCAAGCCATACAAATTATTTGTGTTATGTAAAATAGCTTAAATGTGCCTAGAAGCAAAAATGTACAACAGTGGAATGAATTTAATGTATGCATATGGATACAATGAATGCATGCATTATCTATTATTGCGTAACACATTCATATTTACTTATTAAATGAAAAAGAAGAAAAGAACGAAAGAAGGAAAAAAAAGAAAGAAAGAAGACAATGTGGCAATTTTATTAGATTTTGTTATGTAGCAGTTACTTTTTAGTAATCTGGCATTAGCAAAGTCTTTTATTATTATTTATTATTTCTTTCTGTTGTTGCTCAGTGTTGCCTCCAGGCAATTTACCTAAAATACTAGATCAAATACTTTTTATTTTATTTTACATTGCTTTTATAATACATGCCAGGTTTGAGGATTGTTATTAGTTAATTAGCATAATTAAAATTGCACTATAAGGTGATACTTTAATCACAGTATTCATTCTTGTTCTGTTTCTGTATGTGAGAATGAGTGAATATTGGTATTGTGCTCATATCCATTCATATTGTAAGCATCATTTTACAAGGGCTCAAAATTTGATTTTCTGCCATTATACATAAATATGATGTGGTTTATAAGAACATGCAGGTATTTGAGAGAAAAATAATCTAATGCAACAACTCTATCATACAATGTGTTGCTTCATTCAACAATAACCTTACATCAATATTAAACAGCAACATCATTATTCCAAACCATTTAGCAGTTTTGTAATGTGAAATGTTTGCAGATATCAAGTCAATGAGTATCATACTATACACTGACATTTTTCCTACAAAGATTTTCAAAGAAATCCAGCCACATACATCAAACTGACACCACACCATAGTGCTGATTCAATGGAAACCCTGTGCAAAACGGTCATTAAGACCTAAAGAGACTTAAAATTGTGATCTGGCGCTAGGCTGAAGGCACTGATGGAGGATCAATAGGGAACTGGTGAGATCAAGGGATGAAATTGACGGAATCACACAAAGGATGTTCAGAGAGCATTTTTAGCAAGGCAGATGTCTAAAGCAGATCTTTTTCTGCAGATCGTGTCCAGTGGGGCACAATTAGGCATGCTACCCATCCATCATGTTGATCAATCTGGGAGTGATTGGTGTCGAGGCAAACACTGCAGATGTTTATTCTCTTGAGATTACAAGTGCAGTCGACAGCTTTCAGTTCCTTCTGACCTCTGTAAACGGCTTTCGTAAACTTGTAAAGGTGACATGTTTATTTATGACCTCCCCTACAAGAAGATACATGCATACAAAGGACATTTATCTCAATGCACACCCACAAATGCACTCATGCCTGCCAAACTGACCATGCAAGTAAGTACAGAGCCCTGATGTCCATGTTTCCACATCTTCTACCAATTAAATGTGCCTGGAGGGAATAAAGCCTCTTGACCCAATCCAACCAGTCCTTTGCACAGTCTGAGCAGCCCACTTTAAAATCCCAGAGTGCTTCACAGCCAGTTAATGTCACTTTGACATGACCTGCTCTCATGAGACGCCTCAGTCTTTGATAGATTTAGTTCAACACTAATTAATCTGACAGTCTAGGAAAACAAACAAAAGCAACGCTGATTAGTTAATTATAAGATATAAGAGAGTTCGAAGAAATATTCTAATATGTAATTGTGTCTTTGTTTTTGACAACGTGGATTTCTAAATTGGTTGCTGAACTGGTTTATTACTCTATACAAGAAGCCCATACAAATTTGCATGCACCCGGTCATATTTATGAGCCAAGTGGATTTTGAATACAGCTTCCAAATAAAATATAAAAAACTTGCAATATATATTGTAATATATAACATACATAAATAAATTGATTAATTAATATAAATAATATTTCTAATCTAATATCTAAATTATAAATAAACAATACACTTATAAACAAATTTGTATACTTTTATTTATATACCTACATATATATAAGGGACATAACATGTTTTAAAATGTGACGTTTTATTATTTAATGATACATTATTTATAAACTGACATATTTGTATCTATGAGAAAGGTCTCAGCTAATGAACCATGTAAGAGAACAGGTTTTTCTGAAATTTATTTTTTTCTAAAAATGTACATTTATTCACTTCATAACTTACTTTGTGTCAACTCCGTCAGACGCATTAAAAAGCATGATATTTTAATTTGATCCACCCAATAACAGCTTGAAGTATTCAATTATGTAATCATGGCATTCAGTAAAGGAGCTGAAGTGATTAAATACATTCTCTACATTTTTTTCTGTTTTCACACTATTATGAACAATCCAATTTCTAAATTTTCCACTATCCTTTTTAATATTAAACATATATAACCTATGTTCTTTGAGAACATAGACATATTATCATGTAGTTCCGTTCATGTTTTACTATTTTAAAACAATAAATTGAAAAAAGAATAAAATCAACATCATCAGAGTTGACAAAGGTCCTACTGAGGTTACAACAACTGATTGACAAGACTTATTTTTAAACTGATATTTAATTTCTACAATAATCCGTCTAGTGGATGTCTCAATCTGAATCTTCAGTAGCTCACAAAATACAAGAAGCTTATGTTCGGTTCAGTGTAATGGTCAGCATTATTATGTGCTGCCCTGTAGCAGCAACAGAAATGTTCCTAATAGGAATACAAAGGAACTGTAGTCTTTAAACCCCATCAGTTACAAAATTGTATTTGTGCCTGACCTGCATGACTAAAGCAGTGGGCAACTAGCATGTTCGCTCTATGAAGTCCATTACATCAGGTTTTACTATTGCTGTGATCTCATGTGAGTGACAGGTTGTAAAATAAATACATAAATAAATAAGGCATGTAAATCAAGCCAAATATGAATGTAAATAAAATAATGAAACAACATTAGAATGATTCCCCATATGCAAAACATATAATATATTATATCACTATATTAAGAGTTTTGTGAGCATTTGTCAACTCCGTCAGCTTACAAGTCAACACCATCAGACATAAACCTGACGGAGTTGACAAAATTGAATATTTTTGCACATTAACCACGTGTTGTGCAGTGGAGCAATTTAGTTTTTTTCTTCAGTTGTAGCTGCATTAATAAACATAAAAAAACGCAGAGATTTATCCCATAACTATTTACAGAAACTATTACACTGGGATGACGGAGTTGACATGTTAAAGCTATGAAGTGACCTCAATTTTGTTTGTATAAAATACAAACAAATATAAAACTGTGAGATCCACAATGAGCAGTAAATAGGAAAGGGTTCCTCAGAGTTTAAGTTCCTGCTGACATTACGTGATTTATTTAGAATTATTAAAAAATCCTGACGGAGTTGATGCAAAGTGAGGACACAACTTTGATAGATATTTTTTTTATTGGAAATATAATTCAAGATTTACTTTTTGTATTGTTTGATATATTACAGATCTCTGCCTTTCAATATAAATGTATATTTTTTGAATTTGTTGCATTTTTAAACAGGCAGTTTTACATTGTGACCTCATGCTGAGGACAGGTTAAATTACATGTATTTCCAAGTGTAGAGCATGTATTTAAAATAATACTAAATAAATTATTTAAAAATAAAAGCAATGAATGCCTTAAGTACACTGTAAAAAAATGTGTGTGTGTGTGTGTGTGTGTATATATATATATATATTTTTTTTCCCCAATAATGATAATTAAACGTTATATTCCTGAATGTGTTTTTATGCTGGCACCCTGGCTGGTTTTGCCATCTTTCAGTATTGTCTGTCCGTCCCTCAAAGTTATACATAAAGCACAATTATGTCAGGGGAATGTCTTTAAATTCTAATCAAGGAAATATCATACTTTCTGTTGTCTTCTTTTTAAAGAACTTAAAAAGTTTCACTTGAACCATTTTGCACAAAAAATGATGAAAAAATGTGTAAACTTATGCGCAGCTTGTTAGAGTAAGGAGTTCTGATGGGCCAATAGCTGTTATTTAGTTTGTAAATGATCATTCGCAGAGAATTTTAACATTTCATTTGAATGATAAGTTTTACATAAACCACAACATTATTAATCTAAAGGGGATGGTAAGGGGGATGGTGGTTTTACAGAGTGGATGCTTTTTGTCATTTTTTTCAACAAGGGGGATGCCATCCCCCTGCATCCCACCTCAAGTCGAGGACTGATTTTCATAGGAAAGAAGATTACAACTACAATTTTGGAGTATTACAGCTGTCAGAAATTAGTAAGAAGTATAGAAGCCCTTACTTTGAATGACTTCAGCACATCTGCGGCCGCAGGACAGGACTGGTGTGATCTTGGTCCATTCTTATTTCACTCTTTTCCATAGTTCGGTAATTGTAGTGGGTTTCTTAGCCATAACTTTGTCGCCAAGGATTTTCCAGAGATTTTCAATCGAGCTTAGATCAGGACTCTGTGCAGTTGGCTATTGCTACAAATATACCCCAGCGACTTAAGACTGGTTTTGTGGTCCAGGGTCACATTTCATTATTTCAGTGTTCTTAGCTTCAAGGAACTGCTTTATCCGTTTTGTAGTGTGACGGGCCCATTGTCTTGCATGAAAACGGCAGGCTGAATGGGAGATGCTTGTAGGGAAGGTACCGGTTCTGATAAACTGTTGCATTCACCCTGCTATGTAGCTGTATAAGAGGTCAAACTCCTGCTGCAGAAAACATCCCCCAAACCATGACACTTCCTCCTCCACCTTTCACTGACTTCTTTACACACTTGGGCTTCAGTCTTTCCCCAGACAAGCTACACAAAATAGCAGGCGATTCATTGCTGATTTTGAACGCAATTTTGTGTACCTTGTCAGTGAACTACGGCTCTGTGTAGTAAATGCCGCTCCATCTGAAAGCACGTGCTGGAGATTTACTACTAATCACAGAAGCGGCTTTACTGACGAGATGCGCATGAAAATCGCATTCGATTTTTTGCACAGCCCTAGTTCATAGGAGTTTGATTCTGGCCTGTGTCATTTCCTGATCCCATAGTCTTCTCTTCTAGTGCTTGAGCTCAGTCTGATAGTGAGAAAAATCAGCACTGATGGGTGCTAAATTAAAACGCAAGCACAAACCGCGTGACTAAGAAGCAATCAGGCTGTGCTGATCCCCCAGCCGGGAATGGAGCGCGTGGCCGGGAGACTGGGGCTTGCTCTTGGGCTGCAGCAGTGCTCCTGGAGTGTGGCCACATGGGAAATTACTTCAGGGAACCGCTGCCTGAAGCATGAAATTGAACCCATCCGGTGCATCTGACTGGATCCCTCCATATTATTTAAAAATAATTATGTAGCAAAACTCTGTGCAAGGTTATAATAGGCCCAGGCCTTTGTCTCCTGGATCAACTTGACACCTATCAATATGAAAGCAACACAGTCTTGTGAATGACAAAATGTCACAATGATAATGCAAACTGACAAAAACCTTACAAATAACAAAATAAAAAAAGAGTTCACTGAAGTTCACTGAATTTCAGTATAAACTGAAGCATTTGCTGATGTTGAAATAAAACAACATATTCTCCATCTAATTCCACTGTAATGTCTATTCAGGGCTTTACTCATCTGCCACAAATGTTATGTCTTAACAACCATACTTTGTACTTACAAAGTCGAGTGAGTTTAATAAAGAGTGTGAAAAGTTTTACATTTATTAAACTACTCTTAACAAGCTAAAAGCAAATGCCTCTGATATATCATGAAGAGGTTTGTGATTAAACCAACTCAATTGGTTGGGGTGCACCAACCAATTTCTAAGGAATAATGAACCCAATCAGACTCATGATCTCAAGATCAATCTTGGAGATGGACACATTTCTGAAAGCAACATTAGGGACAGAGGTTAATTTTAACCTTTTAACCGGTTAATCGACCGTAAGAATTTTGACCGATTAATACAATCAGTTAAACGGTTTAAAAGTCATTTAATTATTTATTTTTTCAGTAATTTATCAAAATATTTAAAAAGGTTTGCTGCATGGTTAAAATATGCTACGTGTATAAAAATTGTGTTTTTAGGGGGGAAAAACATAAGTCGCGTATAAGTCGCATTTTATTAGGCTATTTCATTCAGAAATAGGCCTAATGCCGACGCGAAATGTTTACAAACATTATAATTATTTAATAAACACTGTAAACATAGCTAGGTTATTTTAGTTCCCCTCACTCCACAACAAATCCTTTCAATTAACAGTATTTAGAAAATAACAAGAATTAAAAATATAAAAAGCTATAGCAATATAAACGACAAGCCAAAACGAATTCATTTAGGCTAAAACGAAACTGAAAACAACGTTGGGTCTCTCATTCCACACAAAATCAAAAGTTTCCGTATTCGCGATGTATTTGAATGGCAAATTATTATTTATTATGTACTTCACTCGCATTCCAATCAGTGTTCATTTTGACAGCAAATTTTGATTTAGTTTTAGTCATAGTTTTGACTTTCGACTAAAATGCCATTTAGTTTTAGTCATATTTTAGTCACCTGAATTGTTTTTAGTTTTAGTCTAGTTTTAGTCGACTAAATCTACAGTAAATTTAGTCGGCTAAAATCTAATGGGGTTAGTTACAGTGTAATGCGTTTATTAAGCATTTCTCCAAAATTTCCAAACTCATTATATAGGTTTGATATTAAGGTTTTATCATGATAGACACCGATTTAACTGCGGTGACACACAACATGCCTTTATGTTAAATGGATAGTTCACCCCAAAATGAAAATTTGATGTTTATCTGCTTACCCCCAGGGCATCCAAGATGCGCGTGCACGGCATCCGGTGCGTGAGGTGTGTACGCGCTCTGGCGTAGTTTACGCAAGCGCCGGAAGTGATCTCTTGCGCGTATACGTCACTCATTGTTTACACAGTGCACAGTCATTGTAGGTACGATGGCTAATCAAAATGGTACTTACTTGTGCTTATCCGGATTGTTCAAACCGACTTAAAACGAAAAGATTACTTTCTCTCACGCAAACTCATTCAGGAGTGGTGACTTTCCACGTATTCCCAACTTCTGAGCCTGCTCGCCTGAAGTTATGGTTGATTGCTCTTCGGCTGGATGTCAACACACCCATTAACGTAAACTACGCCAGAGCGCGTACACACCTCACGCACCGGATGCCGTGCGCGCGTTTTGATGCCGCTTTCTGCCGTCTGTTTCCTTTCACACATCACAAAAATGAACCGAAACTCCGCATACTAGGCTTTTTTATTTATTTGTTGCACAGTTTTTCTTTCATTTTCTTAATTTATTATTTAAGTAAAAATATGTTTCTCGTATAGGCCTATTTATTTGTTATATATATATACAGCCTAGCTTTACTATGTTTTTCTCTGCTCGCAGAAGCGCTGCAGGTGCGTGATGTGATATGAAGACCATGTGACTCCTCATGTTCTGTTGTTTGCTGCTTTTTGCGCATGTAAAGTCAATCCCCGGGAAACAAATGTTAGTATTTTTAACGGGTCACAGACACTTATCCTTTCTAATTTAAAATAATCTTGTCGGTTAACGGTTAACAATCGGTTAACGAGCGTCGGTTGTCGGTTAGGAAAAATAACCAAAATGAACATCCCTACTTTGAGTGTAACTAAAGAGAAACATTGCCACACATTGATTGAGGACATTGTTCTCAGAAGCAGAGGTCTTGCAAGCATGTTGAATATTTTCTATACTGTGTGTTTCTTGGTAAAAATGTTTACAGATATATTTTTATTTTCTCATTTGGTAGCCAATTACAGTCCAATGTAGGCAGTCTGTCTTTGTTTCTCTGGATTCAATCAACACTGAAAGGTGAGCACTGAATGTGAAGTGTAACTTGTTTGAATGTCCAACCGCAAGAAATACAATATTTTTATATTTTCCCAATGAAATATGAATTATGAATTAGCATGTTGCTATGTGGTTGCAAAGGGTGGTTGAAAGGGCATTGATAGGTGGTTGCGTACAGTTTAAAAAAATAAATAAATATATAAAAAATAAAAAAAATAAAAATTTCACACGAACCTTCAAAAATTCTGGGTAATTTGGGGTTCTTTCAAGAATATTTAAATAAATCTTACCAACCTGAAACTTTTGAACAGTAGTGTAATTTTGAATGTTCATTTCCCCTACAGTTGGATTACCTTTTCTGTCATCTAACAATCGCAAGTAAATCTAATCTATAATGTCAAAAAATGTATATCCAGTAAAGTACTGCAAATTGACTTGTAGCATTTAGACATTTAAAGTTGTTGCATTAGCAAGCACCACTAATTAAGCTCCTCACAGTCTATCATAATTCACCATAACAAGATTTCTAGTCCAGGTCTGTATAAAGAAATAAAGGTTTATCAATAAAAGGCAAAAAGTTTGACCAGAGACCCTTCCGTATATGCAAATCTATCCTGCAACAGCTGGAGGGGCCAAGAAATGACCCTTCATCCAACCCTAATTTTCACACACACACAGAGCACTGTAAATGTGCCTTTCAAATGCACACAAGCACACACTTCATCAAGCTGATTAATTACCACCCAATCACGGCAAGGTACTCACCTCATTTTTCATAATCATGCCAGCATATGATCCCAGATTTGGTTTTGAACAAGCACCCGAGTCATGTCCGCACACTCCTGTTTATTACTTTTTAATGCAACCATAATGACTGCCCCACTGGTCCCATTGATCAAGATATCCCATAAAACCACAGACCCCAGGCCGTTTTTCAATATTACTGACTTAATATTTCCAGGTTGAGGACAACATGATAGCCTGCTGTAATGACATGCCAGTACTTATATTCTGCATTACCAGAGGGAGGCTAATGTTTGGGGAATCTAGACCTATTTGAGGCACAAAGAGGTGTTTGTGTGAAGAAGCCGTGAAGAACTATGATCCATGTGTTCAAAAGCCTCTACAGAGGTTCTCCTTCTATCAGAGCAAAGCTGAGAGCAATTTTGAAAAGCAATCTAACACAGGCAAAGGGATATTGGGAGAATGTGTCTGGATACCATTGCAAGCTTTGACCTTGGACTAGTGGGAATACATGTATGTATGTGTGTGTGTGTGTACTGTATGTCTTCAAAGCTATACGAGTGCCTTTACCTCAGTGCATTTGATCAGCATTCAGACATGCATGTGGGCTGATTTGGATGGACATTAAAGGTGACCTATTATGCCCTCTGATGACCCCAGAGTGTGTGTGTGTGAAGTTTTAGCTCAAAATACCTTACAGATCATTTTTATAGCTTGTTAAAATTGGCACTTTTAGGGTACGAGCCAAAACGTGCTGTTTTCGTCTTTCCCTTTAAATGCAAATGAGCTGGTGCTCCCGGAGAAGAGGGCGGAGCTTCAAAAGCTCAAACTCCGGCAATAACGGTGCTAGCCTTTGCAAATAAACACTCCACTATTAGTACAAGCCTGTTATCTTGACAGAAAACCCACTCGGTTTAAAAGTCAGTCATCTTATTGTACTGTGCATAAAAAATGCACTTTATGAATTACACAGACGGGAGCACGGCGCGATAAAAATAACTCATGGTGCCATACAAACTTTATAAGCCCCACTTGTGATTATGAGCTCGACTAATTCCAGCGGTCGACTTCACATTGCTTTCATATGCAATTTATAACTCCCACATTCCTATTTACTATCATTCTGGTAGCACGTGAAGGCAGCATCAGTGAAAACTAGGGATGTAACGATTCACTCAACTCATGATTTCACGATTCGATTCGATTCACGATTTTTTTTAACAAAATGAGATTTAAGACAAATTATAAATTAAATGTGTCCTTTTATTATTTGAATCGTCACATATTTAAATCGATTTTCAACCGGCTCGCGGTTAATCGTTACATAACTAGTGAAGACAGACAATGGTAGCTTTAGCAACATTAGCCTTACAAAGTGGCGGGGCCTGTGGCCAATGTGACGTCACATTAGCACCAAGTCGGAAAACAGGTAGTTGGGAGACACTGCTTATGATTTATGGGGATTAAAAAAAAGGAGTGGGTGGATTTTTATAATTATAGGGTGGTTGTGTACACACACTGCCAACACAATTTATGCCCAAACACCATGCAATAGTGAATTTTGCATAATAGGTCCCCTTTAACAAGCAAGATGCACGGAAGTATACATTTCCAAACATAGTCTAGGTCTCCCTCATCCTTTCCTGGCTAGGATGCTGTAGCCAGAAGAAAAAAACACACCCAAATCATAGTTGATCAAGTTTTCAACTTGATCTTGCGATCACTGAACTGGAAGCTCCACTTTCCTTCAGATGTCAGAAAGTAAAGGAAAGTGAGACAGAACTGCTCCTGGCTCAGAAATGAAGAAACAACCAAATCAGAGCACACGGAATATCATGATTTGAGTGGACAATATCAATTACTAGTACACAAGAGAGTGAGTTATGCCAGGGGCATTAGCATTACTGCTGCCAATCAGCAGCTGGAGCCTAATTCAGCCAACAGCAAAATCACATCACATGGCCAGTGAGGAAGGCTCAGTCCACAGCTTAAAATAACAACTACCGAGATTGCCATACAGCCACAGGCAATCCTTCATAGAAAAACAAACTAAAAAGAACTGGATGCATGCAAATAAAAGTCAAAACTCCACTAACATAGTTTATGTTCATGACAAATAGGTTTACTATTACAGAGAAAACGGTCTAAATATATGAATATGCAGTAATCTGAGCATTTACACAGCCTTTGAAAGTAGAACCCTATAGGGTGAATTCCAAATGGTGTTATTAAAATAATCCAATTTGGAATGAGCAATAATGGATGCAGAAGCATTATCTGCCTACGAACACACATTTTAACTGCTATAAAGATTAATTTTCCTGCTACTTTATCAAGACAGCATTCTGATTAAATTTTTTTAAGTAGTCTCTTATGCTCACCAAGACTGTTTATTTGATCAAATATGCAGTAAAAAAAAACAAAAACAAAAAAAACCAGCAATATTGTGAAATATTATTATAATTTAAAATAACAGTTTTTTTTATTTTAGTATATTTTAAAAGGTATTTTATTCCTGTGAAGTTGAATTTTCACTAGCCATTACTCCAGTTTTCAGTGTCACATTATTCTTCAGAAACCATTCTAATATGCTGAATTGGTGTGTTTTATTATCATTGTTGAAAACAGCTATGCTGCTTTTTTCATGAAATATATAATTTTTCAAGATTTGTTGTTAAGTAGAAAGTTCAAAAGAATGGCATTTATTAAAATCTTTCATGACATTATAAATGCACTTACTGTCAATTTTGATCAATTTAATGCATCCTTGCTAAACAAAACTGGAAAAAAATTAACCCAAACTTATGGTAGTGTAACTCTAACAATTAAATAAAATTTAATCAAATTAAATACTTTTTTTTTTTCTATGGGACTGAAGTTATAATCAAGGTATGGTGATGCACCCTTTCAAATGAAATTTGCCTATAGGTTTTCAAGCTTTTACTTGGACAAAAATGATCAGAATCAGTCAACAGAATAAAACACATGCACACACACACTCATACATTCACTCATACTCACTGCAGGTGGAGTCTGCTTCATCCGAACCATCTGGACACTCCGGTTCTCCATCACACCTCCATCGGGCCGGGAGACACTGCCCATTCTTACATGCAAAGTCTGTTGTGGCACATGTCTTTTTTGCTGTTGAAGAAAAGAGAGAAAGGTAAGTATAAGGGCATATACATTAAGGCTGTGTTTACACAAGAGGTATATTTGAGTTCAAAGGTCAGTTTCTGATGTACCTGCTTTTTCGGAAGGCGGAATAACTATTTTCCAACAACAGTGAAACAAACCAGACTACTAAATCTAGTCTGCAGGAGATGCCATGACAAAATTAGATCACTTGAGAAACTTGCACTAGATAACAACTGTTCTGGTGCAGAAATAAAGAAAAACATGAGCAGTAAAAGCCCCACGCTTCAGATTTAAACAACAAACGGCAAGTGATATGAGACTAAGTGCACCGCGTGTCTCTGTCGTTTCTTCTTGTTGCATTTATAGTTTAATTGGGAAGATAATTTGAATCAATTGAACACACAGCTCCAGTGGGAACAATTACAAAGGCCGAGGTACACATGTCTGTGAATTTATGAACCCTTACTTTTGTTTGTGTATGTGTGTGGCTGAAGACTGCTTTGCTTTACGTCCAGTAAATTTGTCGCTGGGTAAAAGAGCCTGAAGGGAGTGCAATTGATGATGTTGTCAGCTCTCTGGGAGGGATACCAATAAGAGCTTTATCAGTCAGAGAGGACACAGTGATTTAACACTGTTCACTCGTTTGGCTTTTATCATGTGCATCAATTGAACACATGCAGTGCCTGGTCTGGGTGGGTGTGCTATTCTCGAATGCCAAAAATTAATTCTGTTTTTTTCCCCCGCAATCGATACACCTATAGTAAATCAATCAGCTGAAACAACATACTTTTATTTTTATTTTTTTTAAAGGTAACATGAAACCTGAAACATTCCGAACCAATTTTGTTTCTATAATATTATGTAATTCGAGGGAAAATAGGACAACATTCAGACCAGGGAAAAAAATAATAATAAATCTTTCGGCAACTGATTGGATGACAGAAGGTATTTGTGTCAACAGCTGAAAAAAAAATAGATAAGTTGTTTTAGAGGCTAAACAAGTTATTACATCCTGATGAAAATGTGGAAAATGTGCACCAAAATCGATTGTTCACAATAGGGCCAAGAAAGTGCATTAACAATGTAAATATGCACATTGACAACAATATGCACACATTGACAACAACATTTATTCAATGATTTGAAAAAAAAAAGACACAAATCTGCCAAAAAAAGTACACTCCTCCATCAAAATAGTATAAAACAGTTAACCTAAACGATCAAAAACCATTTTCGCTGATTGAAATAAAATAAATAAATATTAGATTAAAATCTTAAACTTAAAAAAACACAAAAAATACACAAAAATGTTGACTTAACAGCTATATATATATATATATATATATATATATATATATATATATCAGTCAAACAGATAAGAGGTGAAAAATCATGAAAACCAACCAAAAGACAGCAGAAAATGTCAAACAGTCACTGAATTGCAACAAACCAGACTGAAAGAGATATTCTGTGAAATTCTTCTTTGGAACGGTGAGCAAATCCCAGGCCCTTGCCTCCCATCAGAACAAGAGGATTTCTTCTAAGTCTCCCCTATCTCCCCAGCCCAAGCTACCTTACACTGAAACAAGCCTAGAGATTTAGCAACTTGCACATCATAGGGGCTATGTTCCCCTGCCCCTTATCTTCCTCTGGAACCCAGAGGCAGTATGTTATGGGTTGAGCACCTCCAAAGACTACAGAGAGAGGTGGTGGGTATGCTCTGAGCAGCGCTTAATTACCAAAGATCCTTCACTAGCCTTATCTCAAGGACAAAGCTTGACCTTGTCACACCCTTCATTCCTTTCAAGCTGAACATAATATTAATTTTCTTCAAGGTAAAGCATATCATTTTGTTCATTGTTAATGTAAGCCATTTGTAGGTTGATTCCACAAAATACCAAAAAAAAACAATAATTATACAGTACTTGTAGAGTAAAAAAAACTGTAATTACTAGTGATTAATTGCACCTAACATTAAAATTTGTAATCACAAATATATTTTCACACTGAATCCACTGTAGATGTATGTATAGAAACAACATAAAGACAATATATTTCAAATATTTGTTCAACGGCATCTTTTTGCTAAGCACTATGAATGAAGGCAAGTATCACAGATAGGAATAGTGAAACTGATGTCTCACTATGTCTATTACTAGATTTTTATCCATTTCTGGGTAAAAAAAAAAAAATCATATCATTCAACATAACAGTAAAATCTGTGCCATCATTTGTTAACATATAATAGGCATATATGTTGCATTGGTTTGAGAACACGTGTGAGCTCAAGTGTTGGTTTTACTAATTTTCCCGTAGGACTGCCAATGCAGGCAGGCAGCTTCAAGCACCGACTCATGGGATGTGCTGATTAAAAGATGGTATGTATTACAAGCAGCAAATACTTCATTATGCAGATACTCACACTAGGCACACATACATAAAGATTGCATGTACTGTGCCTTGATTTGTGAGCCATACAAAAATCATAAATCATGCACAAGGCTGCACAAACAATAAGCGCACACACTCTGACTTACAACAATCATCACATGTCATATATAACCATCAGGCCTGTCGCTGTGCAAATGTTATTTTTCTCTATTTCCCTGGGACTTCCAGGAATTGAGTGTGTATTAGTGTGTAGAAACAAAGCAAGAGATGTGCGTGTGAGTTTTCTGCAAAAGTAGGCAAAGCCATGACATTCCCAATGATTACTGACAGGACTGCTGATCTGTGATGGTTAGCGGATCGGTGACCTCTTTGTGTCCGCTGCCAGCGTTCCACAGAATGGGCAGTCTGCACGGGAAACAAATGCAGCTCAAGGTCAGCATCCTTCAATTTTCACAAACCATTTCCTCCAATCTTCACAGGGAACTAAGACCACAGTCTAAACACACTTGACACATTCAGCTTCCTGAAAACTGCCAAATTACCAATGCAATTTTAAAAAGCAATGAAGCAGATGGGAAACTGTCATTCAATCTACTTCAGCATGGTCTAAAGAGCTACTTAAACACTATGAGCTATGCACTTTATTGCTTTATTTGCTTACTTTGTGGTAACAAACTAATGCCTGAAGGTGGTTAAGACGTGAACAGCTTTTTGAAGCAGTAGTCATTTATAAGATTCTAGGCACTCTACGCTGGTCTAATGCTTGTTAAGTTTGATGCAAAATTCAATAGTCTAAGCAGCTGGAAGAAATAAATCAGTGATACCAGATCAGAGGTCTATAGCGTGCTGTTTGGGGAGGTGCTGTGATTGACTGGCTGTGGTTTATGTGGTTCTGAGGACTCGTTTGAGATAAGAGAGCCCACCTATTATAGGATAAGGCAATCGCAGAGCCATCTTGAGCAGGGCTATAAACATGGACAGGTCATAATCGTAAATGAAGTCTGTGAAGAGAGGCGCCTCAGTGGGTCACCTTTTTCTAGTGGGATCCCTTTATTTCTTCACTTGTCTGTTTCAGTCTCTCTGTCATTATAGCCATTCAAATCATATAACATTTTAAAGCACAACGCTGGCATGAAGGATGAGCGATATATTGAATATTTGGAATATATTGTTGATGATTTTGTTCGCAACAGAACACAGTAAAAACAAATCTAAGGTATAAATATAAACAAAAATTATTCCTCCTATAATGAAATGGAAAATGTGATTATTACAAAATGTGACTAATATTTTATTTTTTTTCTAAGCATTTCATTTACTAATCTATGTGAGCAAATACATGAATACTGCATAAATATTGATATATGCATAAATATATTACAGATATCATATTGATCATGATTATTTAATCAATTTCACACATCTTTCTTTTGTTTTGTTAAAGGGGTCATATGATGCGATTTCAAGTTTTCCTTTCTCTTTGGAGTGTTACAAGCTGATTGTGCATAGATAAGATCCCTGAAGTTGCAAAGACTAAAGTCTCAAAACCAAAGAGATATTCTTTATCAAAGTTAAGACTTTGCCACGCCCCCCTAAAACGGCTCGTTCTAACACGCCCCCACATATCTACCTCACTATGTGGAAATATTAGCATAATGCCGCCCAAATGTGCACGCAAAGAAAGAAGGCGTGGTTTCAGTAACCGCAGTTAGTGTTGAAGCAGCCATGTCAGGGAGACGCTGTGTGTTTCAGTGCGATAGCAAAAGCACTTTATTTGGCCTTCCGAAAGTAGATGCATTTAGGAATCTTTAAGATTTAATTACTTAAGGTGTGTGTGTGTGTGTGTGCGTGTGTGCGTGCGCGCGTGTGTGTGTGTGAGCGAGAGAGAGAGGGGGTCACTCACAGTGGAGTCAGCTGTCTTAACAGTGGCTTGTGTACTGCAAACACATACCAGCTTCATCACTGTGTCTGTCACGCGACTCTGTTCCCCTTTCGGGCTCTGTCTTTACATTTATTTTGAAAGCTGAAGCTGCGATTATGGTAAGGGGCATTACATTTCCGACGAGTGCTTGCGGTGTTCGGCCAATCACAATGCACTGGGTCAGCTGGCCAATCAGAGCAGACTACGCTTGTCGGAAGGAGGGACTTTGTAGAAAACGAAGCGTTTGAGAGAGGCGGGGCATAGAAGACCTACAATAATGTACAGTATTTAAAAAATAATGTGTTTTTTGAACATTAAAGCATGTCAACATATTCTGTAACACCAAATACACAAAATAATGATCTTTAAAAAAGCATCATATGACCCCTTTAACACATTTAGTTTTTACATATTAATTTTTTTTTTTCACATTTTTATTTATTTATTTTTTTTACAAGAAAGAAAAAATAATAAATCAGCTCTTTAGAAATCAAAGAATAACATGAAACAAATATGCCCTACATGGCATGTTACAAAAAGTTTGTGTACAGAGCTGTATGGCCATCCATTCTTCTTGATGTATACACACAGAAAGACAAGCATACACAGAACCATGTGCAATTCATACTCTAGTAATTTGCCTCCCACTACAGCCTAGTTCTGTAAGATTTACTGCCTGTATTATCACAGTACTGTTTCTGAGACCACTTGTTTAGTAACCTATACTTATGTAGCACACACAGACTTCGAAATGTGAAAAGCATTACTACATATATATACACAGGTACAAAAAATATTGACCTTTTTCATGATATTCTAATTTTTTGAGATGTACCTGTATATATATATATATTTTTTTTTTAATTATTATTATTGCTTCCATATACCTGCAAAAACATTACATACCATACATATCACCATACATCTGTGAGTTATATAATATACAGTAGTTAGCAAATAATATACTTGTTGCAAATGTAAATGAGCAAGTTAGAACCTACTGCTGAACATTTTGCACCATTAAACTTAAGTTGAAATGCAACTCCTTACGTGAGGCAAAATAAGTTAGAACCAACCTTAACAAGATAAACCGAAATTCACAGCGTTTTAAACAACTGCTCACCGATTTGAAAGCTGCTATATTATGTCATATTATGTAGACTACACATTACTTATGAACTAATAGCGCTAACGATTAGTAATTACTATTACTATTATTTATGTATTGCCTTAAAAACAAATAGTGCAGCCAAATTAAGTGTAGATTTATTTACAAACTAGCTAGTTACTAATTAGTAGTTACTAAGCCCCTAGTGTGGATTTTACATTATAATTTAAGTTTGAATTTACGAAAGGCTGATGCAACCATACCTAAACTTTTGCTAAAGTAAAAGTCTAGCAAGACTAGTGACCTAATGTCACAGTATATTTCATCTTCATGCATACTATGAGTGGTGGTCAATCTCTTTATTCCCATAGATATTAAATGTGAAAAATGCAACTACAATTCTTGATTCTTGCCGTTAGAATATCAACACAGTATCATGAAGTAAAATACTGCAATACTTTGAAATATTACAGTTTTTTTCCCGTACCTCCAGTGATTGCACCTAGAAACTCAGGTATCAACTCTGGGAGTGCAAAGTAAAAAAAGAAAAAAAAGAAGAAAAAAAAACTGGAATAAAATTAGAAATAATAAGCAAACAGACTGCAAAGGTAACAACAAGATTAAGGCTGAAACCCAGGTGGATTTCAAAGGGCACAATTGAACTCCTTTAAGGAAGTGAGCAGATAAAGCCCTGTGAGCTCAGCTTTACACTGACACTTCACAGCTCAATACCACACACTAATCTGCCTCAGCTGCTTCTGTATGCAGCTTGTATGAAAGCGTCTTCATCAGACACCTCTCTCGCCTTTTTATTTAACACTTCAAGGAATTTGAGTATCTCTGTGAAAGAGGTAAGACGGAGCGAGGCAGTTTTGACGGCACACTCGCACTCAAACACTCCCGAGTCAATAAACTCCCACACGTGAAAAGCTTAAGTTGAGCATTTTGTCTGGTTGAAGTTTGTTCTGGAATTGCATAATGCCTTCTCAAAGAGGAAAAAAGATAAATGCAGTGTGAAACTAGGTCCATTTGAAAGAGCAAGTGGCACAGGGACGTCCCACTGAATGGAGCATTAGGGAGTTGAAGGTAAGATGTAGTGCTACTGCTGCTGTCAGCAACTTGGCTGAAAAGTTTTCCTGAAGTGCTGATCCAGAACCAACTTCTAAAGGCCGGGACACACCAAGCCGACTTCAAAGAAATAGCGGCGACGAAAGCCGACGGTCTTGTCGCCTCTCGTCGGCAGCATCGGACAAAAAAGCTGCACTCGAACACACCGCACAGACTACAGCCGACAGCAAACTAGCACGTGCGTTCTGCGCATGCGTGAGAGGAATTAACTGTCTATATCAGCAGCTATCAATAGTATATATTCGTCATTCAAAAGGAGAAACCGAAACAAAAATATATACGGCCCCGGCCGACGCCGATTCAACATGTTGAATCGGGCAAACTGCCACCGACGTGAGCACGACGAGTGGAACACACCAAATAAACTAGCCCGACCGTCGCTCGCCGTTGGCCAGACGATGGCCAACGGCCTTTACAACTAAATGCAGCTAATCCATGCAGACATATGCAAACCTGGACTTAGGTCCTTACAGCAGCAGTTCAGAATGTCAGCCACAAGCCCAGCGGCATTATCTACAAGTGGAGTAGGGTTAAAAAACGATAACTGGATAGAAATTTTTAGGGTTTTTGAAATAAGTCGGCAAGGTTGCATTCATTTGATTAAGTTAAATATTTTTTACTAACTTGTTAATATTGTCAAATATTATTACAATTTAAATAACGGTTTTCTATTTTATTCCTGTGATGCAAAGCTGAATTTTCAGCATCCATTACTCCAGTCTTCAGTGTCACATGAACCTTTAGAAATCATTCAAACATGCTGATTTGGCGATCAAGAAACATTTCTTCTTATTAGTTGAAAATGGTTGTGCTACTTAATATTTTTGTTAAAACAGTGATACTTTTTTCATGATTCTTTAATGAACAGAAAGTTCACAAGAAAAGCATGGATTAAAAAAAATAATGGTAGTGTATTAAGTGTTTGTTTTTATTTAATTTACAGTTAGGAACAATTATTGGATTGCATTTATTGTTCCTCTGTGCCACGTTAAAAAGTATGTGTAAACAATTCTTTATTAAATTTATTTCTGATTTGTAATATCAGCTCTGTTGAAATGTGAAAATATCTCATCATTTAGCAACAAACTGTCAAGGGCAGTGAATGTAATAAGAATGTTTTGTCTTATTTTCAAATATTTCTTTTTTAAAAGTATTAAAAGAATCATTTAAGAACCAAAATCGAAAACCAAATCATTAAATTCCTTAAGATTCCCAATCCTAGGGAATTGAGCAGATTCTCAAGGGAAAGAGTGCAACTATGACCTGAGAGAAAAGCGAAGAATGGGTGAAGGAGAAAGCAGTTCCTATTAGCCTGTTTTATGTGTGTCCATTCCTCTCCGGCTGTCCTTTCCTTCTCTCCTGCTCCATTTATTTCCATTGATTTCTGGACTGTTGATGTTTCTCCTCAAACAAACAGGAGCATATCAAGCATAATCACACAGTAACCATTAAATAGGGCTGTTAATACATAAATATTTACACTGGCCAAAGAATTGGTCCTTTTACTCCGAGTATCACTTCATGATTTTCTTATACTTTCAACCTCTCATTCCCTCGGTCACCATACATTCATATTGTTTTAGAATTGAATCAGGAATTGAGTGGTGATTGATTACGTTCTTGCCACCAAAACCATTTTCATTTTCATTCTTGGTTTCTTTGGAGTCCAGTGCCCGAAGGCACATGGTTGATGCAAACTGAGGCAAGTTGAATATAATCAAACAGATCATGCCAGAGTCTGTCAAAGTAAAAACGCATTACAATCGAGAGCTCTCAATAATGGCAAATAAAGATGCTTTTTTTTTTGAGAGAGAGAATGCATGTGAGGGAACACAGTGTGGGGCGGCATGAGAGAGAAAGGATCATTTGCTCCAGAAAATGATGGAGCAACACTAATTCAACTTTCAGTACTGTAAAGTTAAAATTATTGTACTCTATCAGTTGGACCAGAAGTTTAAGGTGTGGTCACATTAGCATAATTCGAAAATTTGCCAAAAAAAAAATAAAAAATCAAGATGTATGAACCACATCTCACACAGAAGCCACTTTCAAACCGAGCAGCTTTCTGTCAGTCAAACGACTAATTTGCAAAATTCCAGATCGCATGCATTCCTACTGAAATGACTCCATTTTGACTGAACAATTTGCAGAACAATGGTAAACAACCACACTTTTAATTAAATCCCACAGGATAATTTTTATTAAAACTTTAGGTATCAACTGTTTAGTGTACATGCTAGCTTTGAAATTAGCCTTTTCCAGACAGAAGAGACAGCTATTTTATGCAAAAATTATCAAAATGTAATTCCTATCACTGCCATTTCCACCACAGAATGCTAGTGAGAATGCTAGTAAGAGCGTGAAAAGTGTTTGAAAGATTTTCTAAAAGTCCACAGGACCAAACGTTCCCATAGTTGAAGAAACAGTAGATCATGTGGACCAACATATTGGTATAAATATCAGCATGACGGTAAAACGCCATGTGTACTACCAAATCACTAGAAACCACCAGATAATAACGTGCCTTTTAAGGCTTTTAATGTCTAATAAGTTTTAAAGGATGGTCATTTTTTATTGACGTAACACAGTCATGTTTTAGCAGCGAAACAGACTGGTGATGCAGTACAAGCCTGTTTAACATGTGATCAAATAGCCTCACAGGTGTTTAAGCACGTAATGGAGCAGGTGTGTGAGAACATTATTTGTGTAGATGAAAGCCAATTAGAGGCCATAAACTGTATATATGCCAAACACCCCTGTTAGAGACTACATTCACGCACAGAGCCGAGGGACATCCCTGAGCATTGTCCTCACTCTTTTCCTCTTATTTGTAAAGTCATTCCTCACACACACACACACACACACACACATTTAAACACATTTGCTACCCACCCGCAGAGTCTCAGTCTCCTTGATAGGTCAATGTACTAATCACATCCATCAACCTCTCCAGCTCCTTCTACCTATCGTTCTTTTTCTTCATTGAAATGACTAGCCCTCCAGCAGTCTATCAGTCAAAACAAGTTACCCTTCTATTTTTCCTCACCCTGTCTTTCTGTCCCTCTCGGTTCGCCACTCTTGCCCCTTACAGTCTATCTACCATTATGACTTCAATATCTCAATTGTTTCTTTTAAAGGTATAGATCAATAATAATTTCAGCATGAAATTAAACATTTCTCATCAACCATGACTGGATTCTGTGATGCTGTCCGTGTGTTTCTGCATCACAGAAATCACAGGGCCCTATTTAAAAACACAGAGCAGGCCTAACAGAAAAAAAAGAGTCAAAGAGAAGAGGTATTAAAATTTCACTGTCTTTGTAGACAGGGAAAGTGGTAATTAAAGTGTCCAGCTGAGATGCTCTTTGACAGGGAGAGTATTTTGGTGTCAGTGCTGGATCTATTTACTTTTCGTCTACTCCACAGTAAAGAATATTACTTTAAAGAGAAGCTTAAGACAGTCATATCAGACACATACTGTACACAACTAGTATTCATATGCACACAAACAAAACTATATTACACATACTGCGCCATATAGATTAAACATTATCATACCGTGTTGGCATACAGCATAACGTTTGGCATGAAATATATTTAGTAGCTTATTTCATTTTAAAATAATTAATAATAATAAAATAATTATAAAAAATAATTAGTTACATAACAGCCCATTTTCCAGAAAGAGAAAGACTGTAAACACTACTGTTCAGAAGTTTACAGTCAGTACGACGATGTTTTTGAAAGAAGTCTCTCATTCTCACCAAAGCTGCATTTATTTGATCAAAAATACAGAAAAAACAGCAATGCAACATACTACAATATTAAAAATAACTCCTTTCTATTTTAATATATTTTAAGCTGTAATTTGGCTTCAGTGTCCTTCAGAAATGATTCTGTTTTATGCTGATTTGGTGCTCAAGAAACAGTTCTGATTGGATTCTTTGCTGAACAGAAAGTTTTAAAGAACAATTAGTTAGAAACAAAAATATTTTGTAACAAATGTAAAAGTTACTTTTGGCCAATTTTATGCATCCTTGCTAAATAAAAGTATTAATTCCTTTAAAAAAAATCATACTGACCCCAAAATTTTGAACAGTAGTGTTTTACTTTTAGGAGTATGCTAGCATACAGACAGTTTCAAAGCTAATACTGTCACGGTGTGCCTACTGTGAAGGAGCGAGGAGACGAAGGAGATTCCAGAAGTATCACAGACTTTATTTATCACAGGGAAAATCACATGTAGGACACGGGGATCGACATTCACAGACATTCAACAAGTAGACCCGACAAAACCAAACTGAACCTCCCTCCCGGAAGGCGCGCCCTGCGCCATAACAATTCCACCAGGGATGGGGGGTAGGCGCCCTGGAGGCTGGTGCAGGACTGGGACACAGGGAATACCTCCATGGCGGATAAGGCAGTCCAGGGTGCCATGGCGGCACAGGGAGCTCAGGGGCTATGGCGGAGCAGGGAGCTCGGCGCGCCATGGCGGAGCAGGCAGACTAGGAAACCATGACTTAACTCGGGAACTGTGGCCCTCACTGGGCTTGACTTGGGGACTGGATCCCTCCTTGGGCTGGACATGGAACCTGGAGCCCTTTCTGTGCTAGACACGGGGATGGAACCTTCTCTGGGCTAAACTCGGGGACTGGAGCCCTCTCTGGGCTAAACTCGGGGACAGGAGCCCTCACTGGGCTAAACTCGGGGACTGGAACCCTCTCTGGGCTAAACTCGGGGACTGGAACACTCGGCTAAACTCAGGGACTGGAACACTCACTGGGCTAAACTCGGGGACTGGAACCCTCTCTGGGCTAAACTCGGGGCCTGGAACCCTCTCTGGGCTAAACTCAGGACCTGGAGCCCTCCGTGGGCTAAATTCGGGAACAGGAGCCCTCCGTAGGCTTAAATCGCTTAGATTCCCCTCTAGGTTCGGGGTGAAAGGCGTGGTCGGCGGGCTTGAGTGAGCCACGGCCGATGAGCTTGACTGAGGAACCGAACAAAACACACACAAAACACGGAACAGAGTCTGACAAATATACAGACTAAAAGCCACAAAACTCAAATTCTGAATTCATGGAACTTTCAACACATAGAGCTCTGGAGGTGAGAAGTGTTTTACAATCACGGTCATTTCTGTTTACTACTGTTATTATGTGGATGAAAGTAAACAAAGCATGCTGCACAATTCTCGTCAACAAACCTCTTCTCAACTAACACAGTTTACAATATTAATAACTGTTACGTATCAAATAGCAGGAACAAAAACCCTTTTATACATTTGCTTAATGAAAAGAGTGCAAACACTAAATTACAGTGTTTCTGCAACTGCAATAAATAAATAAATAAATAACAATGTGCCAGAGATGATTATAAGCTTGTTGTGATTGATGCTCTCAACGGGGGTTTACAAGGCAGCAATAATACAATACTTGAGACGACATGCTGATAAACTACATCCAATCTCAGTGTGAAACCCGTGTGCATTTGTTCTCGTGTGTGTGTGCGAGTTCTGCGCTGCTTCATCTGGTTCAGTGCCCAGTCATATCCTATCATCACAGTGTGTTCTCAACCAATGAACACACTGCCTTTTGCTTTATTAATACAAATGTATTTATGTACGTCTGGTTGCATTTGGAGGACCGAGGGGGGAGCCTTGACAAAGCAGCAAGCCCTGAGATAACAAGCACTATAATCTACCTGGCAGTGTCTGATGTATCATCTCTGTGTTCACCAGAAGGATATGTAGATGTGCTGACCTGAAGTATCACTGTGATTGTATGTAAGTGTAGTAGCATGTTACGCACCTTACTCACAACGCACACTATAACATTTTGACCGTGTACAGTATGTGATTTGTGGCTTTCCAACAACACCAGGTCTGATGATCGGTGTATCGAACATTTGCGACAAAGATGTTCATTACATCACAAAGGATAAAATTTACACAAAATCACAAAAATGTACAAAATCAACTATAACAATATTATTATCATTAACGAAATGTTAAGTTTTACTTTTAATATTACATTTTTATATTGCATTTTATTTTAATGTTTAAATGCAGCTAAATTTACCACAAAAAAATGTTAATTCCAATCATCACAGTGTGTTCTCAACCAATGAACACACTGCCTTTTGCTTTATTAATACAAATGTATTTATGTACGTCTGGTTGCATTTGGAGGACCGAGGGGGGAGCCTTGACAAAGCAGCAAGCCCTGAGACAAAAGATGTGGGCAAATCTGCCCTGCTGACATGGAAGAATTAATTTCAATTACAAATGTCCTCCACCGCTCGGCAAAGACGAAAAGCAACAGCCCTCCACCAAATGGAGTGTTGGAAAGGAAGAAGGGTGCAGTACATAGAGCGAACAAGACACAAAAACAGCAACCTGCTGCTTTGATTTGCTTGGAGGTTGTGCTAATGATTCTGTGACATTATTTCCTATGTGACTTTGTGATTTTTCCATCATGACGGTACGTTCACAGAACATGATGCAATGAAAATCCAACCTTTGTTCCTCCAAGACACACTTCTACTTCTTATTCTTTTGATCATTATACTTAGGGATTCACGATTAAAAAAAATATTATTTAATACTTTACTTCATATTAAAATACAATTTACATTAAAATATTCAGGGGGGAAATGGAATAAAATAATCTCCTTCATGTAGGCTACATCAAACACTAAAAATATTGGACCCAACTCACTTTCATGGTATGAAAAATATATATTTTTTAATGTCTTTTTTTCTTTCTTTAAGCAAAACATTCCTTTATTATTATTATTATTATTATTATTATTATTATGGTGTTACACTTCATTTAGATATTCTTTTTCTTTCTCTGGGCCATTAGTATGTAAATCAAACAAAATTAGGACATTCAGTCTAATATGGTCAGTGTCTGGAGGTTCTGGTCAAAATTTCTTATGATTTAATTTTCTTCATGCTACTTGCATGCAGCCTCTCTCTCCCTCCTCCTTTGTTGCTTATTCCTCTGAGTGTGTTTGCCTCAGCCCTGCTTTTCTGCAAGGACGGCAAGACTGTGGTAGCCCCACCATCACTCATTGCCGGCCAGTGTGTGTCTTGGTGTATGTTTTGGGGGGAGAGCAGCTCCCTCCTGTGAATGTGTAATTGTGGATGATTTTCATTCATGATATCCACCCACATCCATCCATCCATCCATCCATCTATCCACGCACAAACTATTTAAATAATTAGTCAATGAGAAATTAATTGTCATTAATAATTTAATGGATTAGGCTTATCGACTGTCTGGTCTATTAATCATTGCTGGTGCAAATGCCTCCACACAATACAGAAAAACATGGTTTACTTTAGCTTGCACTTCACATCACATCTGTGACACTGACATGCATCCATGCATGCCATACATATATGATGCACCCTCAACTTGTTTATATATATATATACATGATAGTTGGTTAAAATAAAACATGATAACAAGCACTATAATCTACCTGGCAGTGTCTGATGTATCATCTCTGTGTTCACCAGAAGGATATGTAGATGTGCTGACCTGAAGTATCACTGTGATTGTATGTAAGTGTAGTAGCATGTTACGCACCTTACTCACAACGCACACTATAACATTTTGACCGTGTACAGTATGTGATTTGTGGCTTTCCAACAACACCAGGTCTGATGATCGGTGTATCGAACATTTGCGACAAAGATGTTCATTACATCACAAAGGATAAAATTTACACAATATCACAAAAATGTACAAAATCAACTATAACAATATTATTATCATTAACGAAATGTTAAGTTTTAATGCATTTTATTTTAATGTTTAATGCAGCTAAATTTACCACAAAAAAATGTTAATTCCATAACAGACATTAAAATTATTGAAGATACGTTGGCAAGGCATGAAATGCAAGCATACAAAATGAGCAAATGCAAAATGTAGTAACTATACCCCACAAGCCCAATAGTCCAACCCATTCTTATTGTTTAGACCTGAGTGATATATTAAACAAAAAAATGCACTGAGAAACATCAAACTGAAAATTAGTCTTATTCGCATGTGGCTATGTGTATGTGGTATTCGGATTCCTGCACATACGCTGTGCAGTTTTAACATTTCCATTAAACAATTTTTTCAACATTCATTTAAAAGACAACTGATTATGGAAATTCCTGAAGAAAAAAATGGACATCCCTAATATATACAGTCCACCGTCATCTCATTTATAAAACCCCATAATCAAGCACAGCCTAGGTCAATGTTATTCTGTTCATTGTTCCACATAATACTGATAGTGAGATTCAAATCTGACAAGTGCAAGTAAAAAAAAAAAAAGCCATTATACCCAACAATCATCTCCTCACTAGCGCTCCAGACTGACATTTAGTGTCTCACATTAGAGCTGCAATTAGCAGCATATGGCTCCAGCATCATAGCAACGGGGGTAAATGGACTGGGCTTTAATGAAGTGCACCAGCATACATACAGTAAGTGCTCCAATCAAACACTCCTCAAATTCTGCATCTATCTTCACTCATTAGTATTCACGACACATAAGATGCACATGACCAGCACCTTTACTAGCGGATTCAGAGTTTACATGTATGGATTTTCACAAATTTTCTAGAGCTCTTTTTGGATTTTTTGACTGTCACGATAATCATATCTCTTTAGCTAATCTCTCATGCTCCGATGAAAATCATTATGGCGTGTAGGAGGGACATACACAATGACTAAGCTCCTCTGTTGCACTTCAAACCAGCTTGACTGGTTGGGAACCCAGAAAGGCTGACATGTCTTTTTGCTGATGCCTCTGAATCACACGAATAATCGGTGGGATGCATCAACATCTGAATGCGAAAAATAACAGGCACGTCTCACACTGACAGGTCTTTAAAAGCACTATTCAAACAACATTCAATCACAACACAACATTTTACCACTGAACTAATGACTTTATAATCAGGACTTGGATCGTCAGATGAGTATAAGTCTACATTGAGCACCTTTAAAATAAGATTGACAAATGGTGCTTGCACATGAAACATCTGCAGACACAATGCTAGATTGTTGTGGGTTGTTGCCAGAGCATTATTATGCAGTTGCTAAGATGTTTCGTGTGGCTATTAGCATGTTGCTATGCTGTTGCCAAGATGTTCTAGGTTTCTAGGTGGTTAATTTGGCCTAAATCCAAAAAGGCCACCACCAACTCTCTACTATGATGTTCTGGCACAATATGGATTGTCCCTCTTCAAAGGCTATGAAATATTTTGGCATGTTTCATCCAGAGGACTTACATATGGCAGTTGCAATACCTTCAATGTCAGATAAAGGTGAATTAATATACTTAACAAAATATCACAACTGTTTTCAATTGCCCTGAAAAAAATTTGGTATAGAAAAATATTCACTCAGAAATGGTAAAACTCAGTAAATTTCACAAACAATTACAAAGAAACGGCAAGTAAAATTGCTCTTTGGATTTTGCAACTTTACAGATCTTCTTTATGCACCAAGAGCTTGTAACACTCCAAAGAGAAAGGAAAAATTGAAATCGCATCATATGACCCCTTTAAATGTGAAATTTTGAAGTAGCAAGATTGAAAGAGTATTTTCTTGTAGCATGTATTCCAATAATCTTTTATTTACAAAGTATAAACAACTGTAACACTATTTATTATTTAATATTTATAATAATATGAACATTATATTATTACAAACATTAAAATATACTGTAGCATAATATTTAGTATTAAATAATATTCATATAAATTATATATTTACATAATGCTGACTGCAATTTCATCAGTTTTCAGCAGAGATCATGTTTAAATACACAGTCAAATAAAGGCACTTTAAACCTACAATAGATTTTAATAGATTTTTTTTTTTTTTAAATACTACATTCATATTGTCCTACACTAATTTAGTAAAATATTAATGAGTTTCAACACCTGACAGAATATGTAAATCTAATGTTAAACTATTCAAAACGTCTTTAATCTTTATCAATTATTAAAGAAGAAAAGGGTGCTCTGGGGAAAACAGCAATAGTGTTGAATTAGGTGCTAGTGAACCTCACGTTTCAATTTAATACTCTATTATTTTCAGCAGAGTAATCTCATCAGCCCCTTTTTGATGTGTAGTGAATAACCAACAGCTCTGATCTATTACATGCATGCTATAGGAATGGATATATCAGCATATGTGAAGTCTGGAGTGTTTCCTGTTGTTGCAAGTCTCATACAGAGCACATTATCGCTTTCCATTGAGCCTGTGAGCAAATTCATTCCAGTCTACAAAGCAAAGACTTAGAAAGTCCATGGGAAATATACATGTTTGCTTTTTGAAAAGTCCAGCCCCCTTTTCTGTGTCCACGGGGATAACTGAGAGTTACCTTCAATTGTGAGAGTGATTTCAATCCGCGTAGCTATACAAGCGCACCCACCAAATCCAAGTCCGCTCACTTCCTCTCGTTGAATGTTTTCCAGTCACCTAAGCGTATCCAGGGCTACCCCTCCATTAGAATATAAATGAATCCCCTGCCCGACCGCCACGGTTGTCACAATGTCACCCACCTCCCTATACCCACTGACTTCTCCTTCATTTGGTTTCACTGCGACTGACATGGGGGTAAACATGGTGCTGGTCTGCAGCGGTGTGAGAGAACTCCTGATGGGCCGAAGTTCTAAAGGCCCATGTGTGCGGTTTTCTGAGGGAACAGAGGGAGACGTGTTCTGCCCTGTTTTATTCTGTAGGGAGCTATGAAAGCGTGAGCTGCGGGAAACCCTTTTGACATGACGGGGGCAGGGAGCAGGATGCAGCCCAGTGGTGGGGTGACGGTGGAGGCTGGGGTTTGACAGGAACAAAAGACATCTCTTCATAGACTTCGGAATTGTACGGAGAGTTTTCACGGCTGATCACCAGTGAATGAGGGCAAAATAAGTTTGCTTAGTGATCTCACACTTTCTCAGAGCTAAAAACACAATAACTTCAACGTAATCCAAAGGGCACTGACTGACATTCATGCGCACAAGCGAAAATGCACACGTTGGTTACCGAAACCCGGTGCTAATATGGCACCGGTACCTTTATGACCGGTATGTACTGGACCAAATCAGAATGCAGATTTTGGTGACACTTAAATGCCTGAGCTGCTTGAAATATTTGCGCTCTGGTGCTCCAAAACGGACGTAAGAAGCATCATCACCGCACATGATCACTAGTTAAATTATACTGCATTCATGTGGTGTCAGAATAATTGGAAAAATAATTTCCCGACAGAAAATTCACGTGAACAAGTCGGAAAGCTCTGATAATACAAATCCAACACATCTTTGTAGTAACATTAGCATTCATGTTGTTTTCAGATTCCGACTTAAAAGCACAACTCGTGATATAAGATAATCAGAGGAGTGCTTGAATGTAACAATTCCACTTGCTCTGATGACAGCAGGTAGCCAACCGTTAGCTAGCTACATTAAACAAACTTAGATTAATGACTTGCAATGACAAGCGTTTCTAAACCTGTTGTCCAACAAAAAAGAACACAACATGTTTTTACTTAACAACATCAGTCAAATGCTTCCTTTTGTGATCTGATTTGTCTTCTTATCACATAATGAGGCAGAAAATATATTATATACTGTAAAAAAAGACTATGTCGATTAGCAATTGATTATAAATATACTTAATTATTATGAAAAGGTGTCAGAATAATTGGAAAAATAATTTCCCGACAGAAAATTCACGTGAACAAGTCGGAAAGCTCTGATAATACAAATCCAACACATCTTTGTAGTAACATTAGCATTCATGTTGTTTTCAGATTCCGACTTAAAAGCACAACTCGTGATATAAGATAATCAGAGGAGTGCTTGAATGTAACAATTCCACTTGCTCTGATGACAGCAGGTAGCCAACCGTTAGCTAGCTACATTAAACAAACTTAGATTAATGACTTGCAATGACAAGCGTTTCTAAACTTGTTGTCCAACAAAAAAGAACACAACATGTTTTTACTTAACATCAGTCAAATGCTTCCTTTTGTGATCTGATTTGTCTTCTTATCACATAATGAGGCAGAAAATATATTATATACTGTAAAAAAAGACTATGTCGATTAGCAATTGATTATAAATATACTTAATTATTATGAAAATACAAGAGATGGCTTGAAGAACACAGATAAACTATACATTCCCACAGTCAAGTGTTTATTGTCTTCATGTTTCATCATTCCAAATGTTTCTATCTTATTTTTACTCAATTACAGCAATAGCTGGATGCCTTTGTCCATATCAAGGATTTCCTGGAACGTCATCAGTTCTATTACTTTTGTGATGCATATTTGGAGTTTCTGCGAGATGGCACCCTCCGGCTTCCAGTATGAATGAAACAGACTTTAAATGTGTATAGTGCTCAATAATGGCCAATCCATCTTCTATTTTGGGTAAAAATAGAAGTAATACTTCTCTCAAAAGAAATTTTAAGTAGACATATGATAATCCATGTGTACAGGAGTTGTTGTTTTTTAAAATCGCAAAACAAAAAAAAAAAAAAAACACTATGGTGTGCTAAGCCACCAGAACCAAATCAAAAGGAAAACCATGATTAAAAACTGTGTGTATTGAACTGTGGGCTAACTGTATTGTTGCATCCCTACCAAGAATACCGACTATTTTGCTGTTATTAGTACTGTAACTATTATTTAGTGTTAGATTATTGTAGTTGGGTTAGGTGGCTTAAGTTTTATTGTGAATTTGTTATGTAAATTTGTTGTGTTTTGTATTTACATATATATTGCCGTATACTTTAAACTTTAATATATTGTTCAATTTAAAGATTTTTTTTCGATAAAAAAGCCGTTCTTTTATGTCAGCAGGGCATTTCCCCCTAACCTTATTAAATGCATGTGCCATCTTTCATTTCAAATTCTTACATTTTATTAATAATTTCACTTAATATAACAAGACTCTATAGGGCTGTTACCAATCAAATGAAATCGATATTAACAAAACCAAATTTTCCACTGCTGGACAAACAGAAGCAGCTGAAGTGGCATTTAGATGCATTTACACAGACAATTTAATGAAGCTGAAATGTAGCATGAATGCATTAACACTGCAAAATTACAACAGCATAAATAATGTGAGCTTGGTGTTTTATTACAAATCAGAATCATTCTCGCCGAAATTTTGGTGCTTCCCTAATTCGATGTTTTAATAAGATTAGATTGTTGTCCGGTCAGGGCAAGTAAAATTCTCCTTCACTTGCCCCTTCAAAAAATGCACACAGATCATCAAAAGCATTTTCTCGCGCACCCCTGCTGGTCGGTCTGTGCACCCCTACAGTTTGGGAGCCGCTGTTTTATGTCATCTACCATCGTATGTGGCTCTTAGTATTATTTTTTTAAAATAAGTATCGGTTCAGGCAACGGTACCTTTTTAAAAGTATCAATTAGGGTCAGCAATGTCTACCAAATTGGCATCAGACGATGTCTACAGTGAATCTTAATGAGTGAGTCATTGAGGCATTCAAACGATTCGTTCAAACGGCTGATTCATTCTTGAATGAATCAGCCATTTGAACGAATCGTTTGAATGCCTCAATGTTGTGAGTCAATGCTGTGTGTTGCTCAGAGATGCACGACAGTTCTGCTGCTAAGTTTGTTTGGAACTATTTTCGTTAAACAAATCGAGCAAAAACAGTCACATTGACATTATTGTACTAAAATGTATGCCCTCAGTCACTTAATATTAACTACTCGTTTGAGGTCTTGTTTAAAATCAATGTCGAATTTATAATCGTACTGATTTTCGGGGAAAACTGCACTCTTTTAGTCGTGTCATGTTAATTAATTAGCCTAGGCTTTATGTAATAAATATTAAAAACTAAGGAATCCACTGATTTATTCTTGATTCCTATCCCTACTTGTAGGACATGATACAGTTAAAGCTTTAGTCACAAACACAATAGACCTTATCCCTGAATAGCTTCAGCATTACTCAGACTCTTTGGCTGCTGATTATGGCAGAGGCACATTGCACAATACTGGAACTGCCCATCCAGCTCTGTGACAAAGCGACCAAGCTCTGTTTCTCTGGTAATTTACTCTAATAGCTCTTCATTGATTTTTCATTAGTTTTTTTTTCTTCTCATGGTTCAGGGCATCAGTTAAGCCTGGGAATGTTTGAGGGCTGCAAAGAAACACCCTCAACTAATGTTGATTCATTTTTCTGGCCACGAATCAGGCATCTTCAGAAAACTCCTCACTGTTTGCTTTGGAGACAATGACTTAATTTCAGTTCTTGAATTCATCTGGATCCATTTCCATGTTCTGTGGAAATATTTGCAAGACAATGACGTTGTTGTTTAGCATTCTGATACCCCCAAAAGTGGATATGAACTTTGAATAGTGTCCCTTTCCTCCCCACACTCTTATGAGCCGTGTCCTCGCTCCTTTCTCTTTCTTCCTGCTGATTGATATCTCGGAGTCAGAGGATGTCAAGGAAGCTCTTTCCTGCTCTCACCAAATGTGTTTCTACTCTTGTTTTACTTTATGTAACATTGTGTGAAGACATAAACAGGCTTTTAAGTGCCAAACTTGAAGGTATTCCCAGCTGGTTTCGGGTTAAAGTTTCTCTCTCTGGGTCCAGGAACCCATGTGGAAGTTCTCAGATTGGATCAGGCTAAAATCAAGAGGTCTGGTCATTACAGCAGGTTCCCAGCTTTAGTTGTTTCACTTGGTGTGTGTTTGTGTTCATGTTTCCATGCACAAAATCACCACACCCCACAGAGCTTTTTGCTCTCCAATCTCAAAACTGTCAACAAAAAGACCATTGTGATCTGGTCTTCCATTCATAAGCTAAATATGTTTTTAAATATGGCTCTCCACATCCTTAATTTCAGTTGAGTGTTTCTGACTCATTAAACCCACAGTTCTGAGTCTCTACATCCAGTATTTAAAATCAGCATGTCAGTGATTTACTCTGAAACATGTGTTTGTGTTGCTACCGTTAGGCCTTATGTGTGTGATGAGTCTGTTATTTGCTCAGAGTGCCAAACAGACTTGTGGGAAACACACAGATAGATGCCTATTATCCCTTGGGAGATGTAATGTATGTGGGAGGGAATATGTTTGTGTGAAATTGGATATTTGGACAGCAGCTTAAATGTAGACAAACGGTACTGAATGCAGGATTTTAGCTATGTCCATTTTGCCAGTATGAGTTGATTAGCTTAGAAATGAACCCATGGGACTCAAGCTCCACCCCTCTTTTGAATCACTTCCTACTACAGCCAATCGCATTCAGAGTCCAAATAGACCCTAATGTCAGGAATGACGCATTACACTTCTCAATTTAGACAGCAGCATCTGGTAGGACAGGAAAGTTGTTTTCTCGCATCGCTGTAGAAAAGCTTGTAACCCACTGACAGCAAAAAGGGATTCAAAAGAGAAAATGCGAAGTTTTGGAAAAGAGTGTGAGATGTGCGAGATCTTTAGGGCTGGAAGTGTGAGCTCAAAAAAAGATTTTCTCCCTCATTAGAATCCAAGCTGACAGCAGAGCATAAAGACCGAAAGCCTTTGTAAAGAAGGTACACTGCGAAGTTCAAAAACACTTGAATTCAACATTAAAGCTCTCTGTGGTGTTTTATTTAGAAGCATTGGCATGAGCACTTTGGCAATGTTTGGCTGAAATCAAAGGCTAACAGCTTTTACATAGGTTTTACAATATGGGTTAAATGCCATTAAAATGCTTTATAGATATATAGATTTAAAAAGAGGGCTGGCAAGCTGACATTCCTATAACCTCAGATTTCTGTTTGGGTCAATGATCATTGTCAATTGAATGGACAGTTGACCCACAAACTCTGTCATAAATTACTTTCTTTATTCAATGGAAACACCTTACCAGCATTTTTCAAACTATATGCTTTTATGTGATTTTATGAAAGAAAGTCATACAGCTTTTGAATGACATGCCAGTAAGTAAATGATGACAGAATTAATTTTTTGGGGGGGTGAACTATCCCTTTCATCTATTATCTAGTTCATCTACTTATTTAAAAACACTAAAAATACAGTTCTCATATTACAATTACACCCCTTATAGTTATATGATGAGCATGTTTGATATTACTCAATGAGAATGTATTTTGTAATTTTTAAATGGGTATACAGTAAATAATGTCAGTTTCACACATCTGTCCTTAATGAAAAAAAAATAATAATAATTAGAATGAAAGTAGTTAAAACACACTTACCTTTAATAATAATAATAATAATAATAAATCGCGGGGGGTTGGTTTGCTAAAACATTGAAAACAATTATATAATTAAAAGCATTAAAATTCTTATTTTCCACTAGATATTTTCGTCTTCATCTCATCAGCTCTGCAGCAGCTGACCACTAAAGGCCCAAGGGGAATTACGATGCTGGCTCACCATCGCAATGTCTGTCAGCCATCCGCAATGCCGATCGTCTATCGGCCCAACCCTAGTATCAATTTAGCACCGGTCTCTTAAAAATCCCAAACAATACACAACCTTATGCACACGTATAACGTAAAACTTTATTAATGCGCATCCACAATCCCACAGGCTTTTGATCTTCTGACAGAGTATGAGAGTGTTTTGATGTTGTGGACCAGCATGAGTCCTGCCCAATTGGACTGAGGATATATCAAAGGTGTCCGGCAAGGGGAGGGAACCTCTCTGATCAGTGGCTGCCCCTGGCTGGTGAGCCATCTTTAATATTTCAACTGTCTAAGCCTCACAACTCTGTTGAGATGGCTTAACAGAGGCCAGACGTTGCCGCAACCCAGTAACCCGCTGAATGCACTCAGTCTATTGCAGTTAAGGCTAACGGACTACCTGCAGGCTACAGATATATATTTTCTGATTAGATAAAACACCTAAACAGATATATTTTTAAGCTTTTATCTAGAACAAAGTTTTCGATTTCCCATCTGTACACATTGATGCAACCAATACAGGTACACTACCATTCAAAAGTCAGGTTAGTGCAGATTTATTTTATTTTTTTTTTTTTTTAAAGAAATTCATAATTTTTTCAGCAAGGATGCATTAAATCAAAATCAAACCCAGTAACCCGCTGAATGCACTCAGTCTATTGCAGTTAAGGCTAACGGACTACCTGCAGGCTACAGATATATATTTTCTGATTAGATAAAACACCTAAACAGATATATTTTTAAGCTTTTATCTAGAACAAAGTTTTCGATTTCCCATCTGTACACATTGATGCAACCAATACAGGTACACTACCATTCAAAAGTCAGGTTAGTGCAGATTTTTTTTTTTTAAAAGAAATTCATAATTTTTTCAGCAAGGATGCATTAAATCAAAATCAAAAGTGACATTAAAGGCATTTATAATGTTACAAAAGATTCTTTTGAACTAACTATTCATCAGAGAATCTTGAAACAAAAACAAGTTTATCATGGTTTCCAAAAAATATTAAGAAGCACAACCATTGAAAATAAGAAATGTTTCCTGAGCACCAAATCAGCACATTAAAATGATTTCTGAAGCATCATGTGACACAGAAGACTGGAGTAATGACTGCTGAAACTTCAGCTTTGTCATCACAGGGGGAAAAAATTTAATATATTAAAATAGAAAAGTTATTTTAAATTGTAATAATATTTCATAATTACTGTCAACATTTTCAAGATTGTCAATATTCTGTCAATACCAATAAACTAATTGTACATTTAATAAATCAACAATGTATGATAATTTTCTATTATCAAGGAAGGTTATAAACTGTTTAATCAAAACATGATTGAGAAAACAGTGGCATACATTGATTTATTTGTGGCGGCCCGCCACAATATCAACACTGACCTCCCCAAATAGATTTTCCAAAAGGCTTTGACTAAGTTGAATAAACATGAGCACTGCACGTTTCAAAATCAAAACGCGGCACGTGTGTTTTTATATAAATTTATCTTTTTTTGAAGGGAACCGATTGTCTTCAGAAAAGTTTTGATGCCATTTTCATTTAATCACAGGCTTTTGATCTTCTGACAGAGTATGAGAGTGTTTTGATGTTGTGGACCAGCATGAGTCCTGCCCAATTGGACTGAGGATATATCAAAGGTGTCCGGCAAGGGGAGGGAACCTCTCTGATCAATGGCTGCCCCTGGCTGGTGAGCCATCTTTAATATTTCAACTGTCTAAGCCTCACAACTCTGTTGAGATGGCTTAACAGAGGCCAGACGTTGCCGCAACCCAGTAACCCGCTGAATGCACTCAGTCTATTGCAGTTAAGGCTAACGGACTACCTGCAGGCTACAGATATATATTTTCTGATTAGATAAAACACCTAAACAGATATATTTTTAAGCTTTTATCTAGAACAAAGTTTTCGATTTCCCATCTGTACACATTGATGCAACCAATACAGGTACACTACCATTCAAAAGTCAGGTTAGTGCAGATTTTTTTTTTTTAAAAGAAATTCATAATTTTTTCAGCAAGGATGCATTAAATCAAAATCAAAAGTGACATTAAAGGCATTTATAATGTTACAAAAGATTCTTTTGAACTAACTATTCATCAGAGAATCTTGAAAAAAAAAACAAGTTTATCATGGTTTCCAAAAAATATTAAGAAGCACAACCATTGAAAATAAGAAATGTTTCCTGAGCACCAAATCAGCACATTAAAATGATTTCTGAAGCATCATGTGACACAGAAGACTGGAGTAATGACTGCTGAAACTTCAGCTTTGTCATCACAGGGGGAAAAAATTTAATATATTAAAATAGAAAAGTTATTTTAAATTGTAATAATATTTCATAATTACTGTCAACATTTTCAAGATTGTCAATATTCTGTCAATACCAATAAACTAATTGTACATTTAATAAATCAACAATGTATGATAATTTTCTATTATCAAGGAAGGTTATAAACTGTTTAATCAAAACATGATTGAGAAAACAGTGGCATACATTGATTTATTTGTGGCGGCCCGCCACAATATCAACACTGACCTCCCCAAATAGATTTTCCAAAAGGCTTTGACTAAGTTGAATAAACATGAGCACTGCACGTTTCAAAATCAAAACGCGGCACGTGTGTTTTTATATAAATTTATCTTTTTTTGAAGGGAACCGATTGTCTTCAGAAAAGTTTTGATGCCATTTTCATTTAATCTTTCCTATAATGCCTGATAAAGCAGCGTTTATGAGCGCAGCGCTGTTTTGTGCTCAGTCGTTACCGGGGAAACAGCTATACTCCTAAAGCGCCTAAGCGCCTCCTGCTGGCAGAGAATGAATTTGCACTTTCAATAAGCCCTTCTGCTGTTTTATATTTACATTATATACATATAGATTTCCCCCAGGGAAGTGCCACCACACAGAGAGTGTAAGTCTGTGGGAAACACTGAAGGTTGACGTGAGGAATATTTAATATCCTCCAGGAACACTTTAAGGTGAGCACTGTGACTTTCTAAAACCGCTAATCGTGGTTCCTATGCTAATCTATGACTTGCAGCATCCCAGTCAACACATGCAGCAGCGTCACATTCAGTATAACAGTTCTCATTGTTCCAAGTGGAATTCTCAAAACATATATTGGTGTCATTAGTATTCCTTGGAGCTAATGCTGTTTCCCCTCTGTGGGCCCTGCAGAGCAAGGTTAGAGGCATTCAGAAGAGAGAACACAAAACCTGCCACTTGTGATATGAATGTACCAGTGCTTCCTAAAATCAGCGCTTAGCATAGCATTTTGTCTTTAAACCTTTAGAGGTACACTTACGAAAGCTAATTCCTTTTATATTTGATCGGAGTGAATTGAATGTTGTAAGCAACTCTATTCATTTGCTAACTGCTTGTTTTCTTTAAAAAAAAAAACACTAGCTTCTCTAATCTTTTTGTATTCTATCCGTTTTCTTTTTATTTATTATACAATTAACAAAAGCAAAAAAGGCCTCTAACACTAGCTTGCTCTATTCTTTTTCTATTCTATCTGTTCTCTTTTTATGTATTATATAATAAAAAAAAAACCTTCCTACGTGTACTGCGTTAAGCTACCTGAGACTTGTTATAGCATTGCTCTCTTGTTTATTTTGATTACTTCCATTGTCCTCTTTTGTAAGTCGCTTTGGATAAAAGCGTCTGCTAAATGACTAAATGTAAATGTAA
>NW_015644614.1:86968-98605 GCF_001515625.1 Sinocyclocheilus rhinocerous | reverse complement strand
AAAAAAAAAACACTAGCTTCTCTAATCTTTTTGTATTCTATCCGTTTTCTTTTTATTTATTATACAATTAACAAAAGCAAAAAAGGCCTCTAACACTAGCTTGCTCTATTCTTTTTCTATTCTATCTGTTCTCTTTTTATGTATTATATAATAAAAAAAAACCTTCCTACGTGTACTGCGTTAAGCTAATAATTCCTTTTATATTTGATCAGAGTGAATTGAATGCACACAAAAAGATGTGCCTAAATCTCCTTAAACCTCATTTTTGGAGGTAAATACTCTGAACAGTTAGTGCTGTCCCACTGAGCGATAACAACAGGTACCAAAAAGGGAAATTAAGAGGAACAGAGAAGCTCCACGGAAGAAAGGAGAAAATTAAAGGGAAGAGGAGAGAAAATTAGACAGCAGAGATGAGCAGACACATCTTGAACAATGCTGTCAGTCTGGGCCTCGGTCCCAGCCTCTAGATGTGAACACAGTGTGTCTATGCTTGGCTCCAACACTCTGTGAATAAGAACAAGGATTGTGGAGCAAGATGTTAATGGCACATTTGCTAAATGTTCAGCCATTGTATCACAAATTTTATTTGAGTGATAATGTGTCCCAGTAGAAAACGCTGATTTGATAAGTGAAAACTCTTTAAAAATCATTGATATTGTAAGAAACACAACAAATACAATACAATAATACAATACAATACATCTTTATTGTCAACCATGGTTGAAATTTGTCTTTGACCACACCAGTGAAAACCAAATACACATACAGACACGTACTACAAAATACATAAAAACCATCATACTGAATCACATAGCTTTTTGATTAATAAATCCTATCGCAGCAGGTACAAAATATCTTTTATAAATATTTGTCTTTGCTCTAGGCATTAAAAATTGTCTCCCAGAGGGCATAAGAACACATGCAAAATAATTGTGGTTTGAAAACTATTTTACTTGCTCTATAAAATTATCCTCATTTATGTAACCTTGATAAAGCTAATTCAGTAATATTTTATTTAATTTCGTTTTAGTTCTTTAAAAAAAAAAAAGGTTTTCCATCATTAATAAACGGACCGTTTATGAATTCCCTTTATGATGAGAGGGTCTTTCTGTTTTAATATTGCCTTTAATATAGCCTGTTCAGAGCTGATATTAGGCTCGTTTATTTTAATCTATGAATGTTGCACCTGGCCAAATAAACTACTAACCCAGTTTCGGCACATTTGCTAAATGTTCAGCCATTGTATCACAAATTTTATTTGAGTGATAATGTGTCCCAGTAGAAAACGCTGATTTGATAAGTGAAAACTCTTTAAAAATCATTGATATTGTAAGAAACACAACAAATACAATACAATAATACAATACAATACATCTTTATTGTCAACCATGGTTGAAATTTGTCTTTGACCACACCAGTGAAAACCAAATACACATACAGACACGTACTACAAAATACATAAAAACCATCATACTGAATCACATAGCTTTTTGATTAATAAATCCTATCGCAGCAGGTACAAAATATCTTTTATAAATATTTGTCTTTGCTCTAGGCATTAAAAATCGTCTCCCAGAGGGCATAAGAACACATGCAAAATAATTGTGGTTTGAAAACTATTTTACTTGCTCTATAAAATTATCCTCATTTATGTAACCTTGATAAAGCTAATTCAGTAATATTTTATTTAATTTCGTTTTAGTTCTTTAAAAAAAAAAAAGGTTTTCCATCATTAATAAACGGACCGTTTATGAATTCCCTTTATGATGAGAGGGTCTTTCTGTTTTAATATTGCCTTTAATATAGCCTGTCAGAGCTGATATTAGGCTCGTTTATTTTAATCTATGAATGTTGTACCTGGCCAAATAAACTACTAACCCAGTTTCAATGACCAAATGATGTAACTGAAAACAAAATATTTTGAGCCACTCAACACTGAGGAAAGTTCATCTGTTTGAGAAATCAAAAGCATGACTAAGAAGAGAGGGAAAGAGAAGAAAAGAGTGATTATGCATTAGGCAAGAAATATAGAGATAATTAAAATAGAAATAAAAGTGTTATATGGATAATAGAAGGAAATGAGCACATGGAGCAATTATCTGTGAGATGAACATTAGGGAGAACAAGAGAGAGAGTGAGATGAGACATTTTCTTCACAAATAAGTTCACTGAATCTAAATGATATAGAAAGCAAATGTAAAATGTGATGGAAGACCAGTGAAATCATTCCAAAAGAGCTGTTGCAAATAATGAGAGTAATATATTTGTTATCTCATGGCAAATAAATAAATAAATCAGACTAAATATTGATTGATTAAATTATTTCTTTATTTTCCAGGAAAACTTGTTTTAAGACTTGTTTTCAGAGAATTTATCTTGAATTAAGTAGATTTTTTAATAACCCGAACGCAAATATGTTCTTGCTTCAAGCATAAACCTCACAAAATTGTGTTATTCAGTATTCATTCTATGAAACCAAGACAAAATCTTATGCAATATTAATATCTTGTTCACTTCTCAAATAATAATATTTTAGTTTGTTTGTTTTGCAGAGTTAAGGGTTTAATGCCAATCATTACAGAGGATGGATGATTTCTAGAAAGTTAACCTATGTGCAAAATATCAAAAACAGAATTATATTGCTGTTATACTTTGATCAGCCAAATGCATATTTACACTAAACATGAAATGTTTTCTTTTTAGACTTTCAGACGGTTCAAGATACACTCTCATACAATTCAAATTAAGTTATTATAGCAAAAAAAAAAAAAAAACATTCAGTCTGGGCTTCTTTACAGTGGTATAAGATTAAAGCTATTATGATTCATCACTCTTTTTCTCAGTGGAAATAGAGAGGTGCGGCCGGAGCATGTTTCTGCTGACCTTAAAATGAGCTACAACGCAAAAGAGGCAGACGCTTTGAGGGCCTCCACATCTCTGTTTTTGTCTTTCTCTCTCCGTCTCATGAACAGGGCTTCACAGTAGCCTAATTTCTTGTTATTATAGAAAAAAAAAAAAAAAAACATTCAGTCTGGGCTTCTTTACAGTGGTATAAGATTAAAGCTATTATGATTCATCACTCTTTTTCTCAGTGGAAATAGAGAGGTGCGGCCGGAGCATGTTTCTGCTGACCTTAAAATGAGCTACAACGCAAAAGAGGCAGACGCTTTGAGGGCCTCCACATCTCTGTTTTTGTCTTTCTCTCTCCGTCTCATGAACAGGGCTTCACAGTAGCCTAATTTCTTTTCAATTACACAAACCTTTGCTGTCTAATAGCTCAAATGTGTGCCATGTTCTTAGAGCTATTGTATGCACACACCTCATGCTGCTATCACAGTTGGCTATCACTCCTTGTGACAACTAAACGGATATAAACAAGGCCTGCATAAACAACAACCAAAGGTTTTGAACCAATTCACTAATATCCAGTTGGCTCCCAAGGAACGAATATTAAGATTCACTGCAGTTAAACACTCAGCCTATTGCAGTAATAGCAGGTGGTGGCCTTAAGTGGCCACTCTCTTCCTTCCCAACTGCACCCAGGCATAAATGGCTGACTGGAGAATGGCGAGGGGTTTGGTGCATTGACATTCCCCCAATGTCCAATTTGGAACAAAGAGCAGATGGCTTTGCCTCCCTTAGGGAGGTGTGGAACAATTAATTTCTTTCTAGCCCCTTATTTGGGGCTGAAACTTGCGGATCTTAATTGTATTACTCTGATCCATATGGTGGGAGCGTAGAGGAGGGGTGAAAAAGCAGAATAGAATTGAAATTTAGATTTAATGAAAGACTGTAATCCCAAAGCTCTCTGGAGATAATTCGCTTTAAAAGTGAACATTATGCCAGTGCGTGGCTAAGAGGATCACGCCTGTTACGCAGAGAGGAGAGACGGAAAGGGTCGGTTATGATGGAGAGGGGAAACACATACAGACACGTACTACAAAATACATAAAAACCATCATACTGAATCACATAGCTTTTTGATTAATAAATCCTATCGCAGCAGGTACAAAATATCTTTTATAAATATTTGTCTTTGCTCTAGGCATTAAAAATCGTCTCCCAGAGGGCATAAGAACACATGCAAAATAATTGTGGTTTGAAAACTATTTTACTTGCTCTATAAAATTATCCTCATTTATGTAACCTTGATAAAGCTAATTCAGTAATATTTTATTTAATTTCGTTTTAGTTCTTTAAAAAAAAAAAAGGTTTTCCATCATTAATAAACGGACCGTTTATGAATTCCCTTTATGATGAGAGGGTCTTTCTGTTTTAATATTGCCTTTAATATAGCCTGTTCAGAGCTGATATTAGGCTCGTTTATTTTAATCTATGAATGTTGTACCTGGCCAAATAAACTACTAACCCAGTTTCAATGACCAAATGATGTAACTGAAAACAAAATATTTTGAGCCACTCAACACTGAGGAAAGTTCATCTGTTTGAGAAATCAAAAGCATGACTAAGAAGAGAGGGAAAGAGAAGAAAAGAGTGATTATGCATTAGGCAAGAAATATAGAGATAATTAAAATAGAAATAAAAGTGTTATATGGATAATAGAAGGAAATGAGCACATGGAGCAATTATCTGTGAGATGAACATTAGGGAGAACAAGAGAGAGAGTGAGATGAGACATTTTCTTCACAAATAAGTTCACTGAATCTAAATGATATAGAAAGCAAATGTAAAATGTGATGGAAGACCAGTGAAATCATTCCAAAAGAGCTGTTGCAAATAATGAGAGTAATATATTTGTTATCTCATGGCAAATAAATAAATAAATCAGACTAAATATTGATTGATTAAATTATTTCTTTATTTTCCAGGAAAACTTGTTTTAAGACTTGTTTTCAGAGAATTTATCTTGAATTAAGTAGATTTTTTAATAACCCGAACGCAAATATGTTCTTGCTTCAAGCATAAACCTCACAAAATTGTGTTATTCAGTATTCATTCTATGAAACCAAGACAAAATCTTATGCAATATTAATATCTTGTTCACTTCTCAAATAATAATATTTTAGTTTGTTTGTTTTGCAGAGTTAAGGGTTTAATGCCAATCATTACAGAGGATGGATGATTTCTAGAAAGTTAACCTATGTGCAAAATATCAAAAACAGAATTATATTGCTGTTATACTTTGATCAGCCAAATGCATATTTACACTAAACATGAAATGTTTTCTTTTTAGACTTTCAGACGGTTCAAGATACACTCTCATACAATTCAAATTAAGTTATTATAGGGAAAAAAAAACATTCAGTCTGGACTTCTTTTTTTTAGAGTGGTATAAGATTAAAGCTATTATGATTCATCACTCATTTTCTCAGTGGAAATAGAGAGGTGCGGCCGGAGCATGTTTCTGCTGACCTTAAAATGAGCTACAACGCAAAAGAGGCAGACGCTTTGAGGGCCTCCACATCTCTGTTTTTGTCTTTCTCTCTCCGTCTCATGAACAGGGCTTCACAGTAGCCTAATTTCTTTTCAATTACACAAACCTTTGCTGTCTAATAGCTCAAATGTGTGCCATGTTCTTAGAGCTATTGTATGCACACACCTCATGCTGCTATCACAGTTGGCTATCACTCCTTGTGACAACTAAACGGATATAAACAAGGCCTGCATAAACAACAACCAAAGGTTTTGAACCAATTCACTAATATCCAGTTGGCTCCCAAGGAACGAATATTAAGATTCACTGCAGTTAAACACTCAGCCTATTGCAGTAATAGCAGGTGGTGGCCTTAAGTGGCCACTCTCTTCCTTCCCAACTGCACCCAGGCATAAGTGGCTGACTGGAGAATGGCGAGGGGTTTGGTGCATTGACATTCCCCCAATGTCCAATTTGGAACAAAGAGCAGATGGCTTTGCCTCCCTTAGGGAGGTGTGGAACAATTAATTTCTTTCTAGCCCCTTATTTGGGGCTGAAACTTGCGGATCTTAATTGTATTACTCTGATCCATATGGTGGGAGCGTAGAGGAGGGGTGAAAAAGCAGAATAGAATTGAAATTTAGATTTAATGAAAGACTGTAATCCCAAAGCTCTCTGGAGATAATTCGCTTTAAGAGTGAACATTATGCCAGTGCGTGGCTAAGAGGATCACGCCTGTTACGCAGAGAGGAGAGACGGAAAGGGTCAGTTATGATGGAGAGGGGAAAGTGGGGAGAAATGGAAGATGAAAAGGAAAATGATGAAGGGAGACGATAATCAGGTGCAGTTTATGCCTAGGATTACCACCCCAAAAAGTAGGAAAAAAAACAATATAAAGTTATAATTACATTTATAATAATATTTAAATTTATAATAATAATACATGAATAAATATAAAAAAACAAATAATAATGATTAAATTAAAAACTACAATAGGTGGGAAAAAATATACCTGAATTAAATGTTTTTAAAATTTATTTTTATGAAGTGGTTCAATAATTATTTTCTTATTAAAAAATAAACCATAATCCTCCGCCTTTAAAGCAGCATATAACGAATGAAGTTTAAACCCCATGTTTTAGTGCAGTGTCTGTCCTTCGCCGCTGTTCGGGGCACATTATTTACATGCGTTTCTAACTACATCTGAATGTAATTTTGATTGCTTTAATCATAATGAGTCTTAGGTACATATACGCCTACATTTTAATGCAGTCAAGCGACTGAAATACTCTTGCTGAAAGCCCAATGTTGGAAGTAGATAAATAAAAGAGTAAAAGAAGAGGCAAATATGTTTTAACTAACCAGCAATAGAACCATTTTAAATAAACAAGACAAGTTCATTTGAATTCTGTGGCCAGTCTAGATTAATGTCATGAAATTGAGGCGGTTTCTACTACAGAGAAATTTAAATCAGCGGTGACCAAAGGTAAATACCTGGGGAAACAAATCTGTATACTGGACACTGAACAATGTTGCCTTTCTCCAATTTTATTTATTTTTTCTAAGAATTTCTGTGTTTAGAGAATCCAACCTTGATCCGTTAAGCCTGTGAACCTTGAAGAGTGAAACAGAAGTGCATGCAAACTTCAGCTGAAAGGTCCTGGTGAGTTTCTGCAGATAGAAATATCTGGTATTTCCTAGTTTTAAATCTGTGAATGATAACCTAAAGACTTACCTAAACAGACAACAGACTGCTACACCTACAAAGTCACAGAAAAAAAAAACAAAAAAAAAACATTGTATTATGTGAGCATGCTGTCTGAATTGAACAAATCATTATTTTTAGCTGTTTCTTTGAATTATTCAAAAGACTCAAGAACTCACAAGTTTTTGGTTTGAATCAATCTGAGAAATCCTTCAATGAATGTTCTCAAAGTCAACTGTTGAATGAACATCTGACTAACTTACCTTCACATGCAACTCTTTGTGATTTGTAAACTAGTCATATCCATCTCGAATTAAACAAGAATTAAATGTATTTGATAAAACTTTAATTAGATTTAAAAAGCACTACATTAAATATTAAATTTAAGTAGAAATATCAGGAAACTTTGAGAAAAACTTGAGAAAAGCAAAAGAGCAGTAAAGTAAGAAAATAGAAGCCAGAGCCAGATATAAAAAACTCAGATGGTGTTATAGGGGAATAGTAGAGAGGAGAAAGTGAACAGACAAAATAAACGAACTGAAACACTTTAACAGGAATTTAGCATGCTGGATAAAAGTAAACCCTTCCATTAACTAACCATGGCTCAATTCTGAACTTGCTCACCCCATTGAAACACTGACACATTGTGCAAGGGACCATTGTGTAAGACTCCTTTGGCCCTTTTAGGGAAAGAGGTGACAACTATAGGCTCGAAAACTAAGATTAATGCTTCCCAGTGTCTAAATACCAAACCCACACTCCATAAAGACCTCCCCTTCACTTAACTAACAGCCTTCCCTCCCTCTCTTGTTTTTGGCATGGCATTCACTCATTACTCAGGCTACGGGTAATTCCACCAATGTGCTAAAGGCAATAACCCTGTTCAGCACTCAGTGTCTGTGGTGATGAGTAGACTGGCAAAGCCAACAGCAGAGTAGTGCAGCATGTACCATAGAATATGCCATTATTTTACCTGTGAGTTCTATGTTAAGTTCTATGAACTTAACCTATGTTAAGTTAACCATAAAAATAACTGTTGTTTACGCTTCAATAAAAATATCTAAGATACAGTAATAAGCATAGTTACATACACTCTAAAAAATGCTGGGTTAAATACAACCCAGTGCTGGGTAAAATAGGGACAAACCCAGCAATTGGTTTTGACCCAGTGGTTGGGTTACGAACCAGAAGGTTGGGTTAAACATTTAACCCAACCGCTGGGTCAAAACAGCCCAATTGCTGGGTTTGTCCCTATTTTACCCATCACTGGGTTGTATTTAACCCAGCATTTTTTTAGAGTGTACATGAAGGGTGTAAAATTTTTTAACAAACTTTATTTAACAAATTCTTTTACTCCAGTACTAAAACATTTTTTGAAACACCTTGCAGTGCCATATGAATACCATGGTAATTATTCTGTACCATGGTATACAGTATAACCATCTGATATCATCACTGTACCAACGCAAAATTAGATTAATTAAAAATAATAAATTATATTAGATATCAAATATATATACCAAATACATTTTAAATATGCACTACTGTCAAAACTTTGAGGTCACAAAGACTTAAGAAATTAGTACTTTTATTTAGAAAAGATAGATAGATTGATCAAAAGTGACAGTAAAGACATTTATAATGCTACAAAAGATTACTGTGTCATATAAACACTGTTCTTTTGAACTTAAGTGACAGTAAAGACATTTATAATGCTACAAAAGATTACTGTGTCAAATAAACACTGTTCTTTTGAACTTAATATTTATCAAAGAATCCTGAAAAAACTGCATCACGGTTTCCACAAAAATATTAAGTTGTTTACTGTTTTCAAAACTGATAATAAGAAATGCTTCTTGAGCACTAAATCAGCATATTAGAATCATTTCTGAAGGATCATGTGCCTGAAAATTCAGCGTTGCCATCATCAATAAAAATAAATAAATAAATAAAATGTGTTTATAAAACATTACTGATTTTTTTTTACTGATCAAATAAATGTAGCCTTGGTGAACATAAAAGACTTTTTGAAAAAACATTAAAAAAAAGAAAGGAAAAAAAACCTTACCAACTCCAAACAGTTAAATAACTTCCATAGCTTATATGCACCTGTAGATGTGAAAGGTGCCTGTAGGTGTGAGGGGAAAAAAACTCACAATAAGACTCAAATTCCAATTGAAATCTCTCTTCACTTCTATATCACTTTCATAGCACAACACACAAACTACTATTTACACAGAGTTTACAAAGTGTCTGTGGGCACTTTTGTACTTTGGAAAGATATTAATGACAATGCAGTCTTCACTCATTGATAAGGTGGTAAGGCCAGTAAAAAGAGGTTTCCCTTGTACCACAAGACAGATTGTCTCATTAGCTCTCAATAAGCCTGTGAAATGGATCTTATTTGCAACAAATGTATGTCTCCTGAGGAGAAACCAAGCATGATTGGCTTCCCATTCCCCAAGGGAACTCTCCTTTCCTTGTAGATTATCATCATCACCGAAACATCTCTATGCAATGATCCTGAATGTAAAGCACATTATAACAATACTATGAGAGTTTCGAGGTGACAACAAACATAGACGAAAGGCTTCTAGCAAATTCTTTCACGCAGGCATTTGGAGATTATTGTAGACGCAGATTGCAGTGGCAAGATTGGGGTGGCTGGGTTTAGGGAAGGCCTTTTATCTCTGGGAATACCAGTGGAGCTCCAGTGACATGAGGGACGAAGAAGCAGACTGCCGGTTGCCCAAGGATACAATATTTCCTTTGCCAAGCAGCTCTGACTTTCATCGCTTTCACCCCAAATTCACCCAAGAGATATCAGTTACTGATTCTCCACAAGCTACACAAGGGCATTTTCCCCAAAGTCATTGTCAATATCACATCAAGTGCTTAGATGAGTGTTGAGCTGAACTTTCTACAAAAACTCGACTATTTACATACTATAACCTCCAAATTCTGATGTAAACATCTTCGCTTTAATAATTACAGCTTAAAACAGTGCTGAAAACAAGAGTTCTTTGAACTTCTTTAGCTATTGTCAAAAGTAAACATGGACCAAACAATATACATTCACCCTCAAAGCATCTCCCATATGAAAGAGACAATACGTAGCCCAAGGGAGATGCGTTTGAAGATGTTATTCTTGAAAAACTAAGAGGTGTTTCTATTGTATAATTCATGCCAGTCCGGTTTTGGTCTTTGGAGTGAGTGTTTGATGCTTGTTCACAGTGGTATAAATATTTATTGACGGTTTGCCAATCTCTTCGCTCATTAGTGAGCTCTCCTTCAGGCTAGGATGGGCTCCTCTATGGACTGGTCCATATGGACTAATTCATACTTGCCAACTAACTTTCAAAGAGAATAGATAGAGAAATTATCATGAAATTAAAGGTGACCTATTATGCAAAAATCACTTTTATAAGGTGTTTGAACACAGTTGTGTGGCCACACTGTGTGAAAACAACCAGCATATAATGGTAAAAATCCACCCACTCATTTTTTTATAATCCCAATAAATCATAAACAGTCTCTCCAAACGAGCGGTTTCAGATTTCTCCCTATATTGATATCATACTAGGGAAAAGTCCCGCCCATTTGTGACAATCTCTGCCCTATTAGCATAGACCCCGCCCTGAGTGAGAAGCAGCAGTCCGCCATTACTGTTTTCTTGCTGTAGCTGCTGGAGGTACAATGTCAGCGCCAAAGAGCCATTAAAAGTGTGGTGTGTTGGGATGCACCAGCGAACATAGGAGTCTCCATAGACTGCTGAGGACACGGTGGTTAATTTCATTTTCGAAGGAAATGTCCTGGAAAAAAATGGAAAAGTCATATACGTTTTGCTAATCATTTTACACTGGACTGCCTCACAAACGAGGGTCAGTTGTGCCGAGTCGAGTTGTGCAAAGGTTGATTCTGAAAGAGGGATCAATAGCAACGCTTCGTGCGCGAACGTCAGCTTCAGACAAAGTAAGTATCACGAGTAATATTTTGTTTTCCAAAAGAGCTTCTTGGCACTCTGTAAGGCTAATGTTGCTAAAGCTACCATTGTCTCTGCCTGTTTTCACTGATGCTGCCTTCACGTGCAACCAGAATGATCGGAAATAGGAATGTGGTAGTTAAAAATTGCATATGGAAGCAATGTGAAGTCGAGCTCATAATGTGATAGCACGCAAAGGCACCATGAGACCAACTATTTCATTATTTTTATCGTACCGTGCTCCACGTCGGTGTAATTCATAAACACGCATTTACTGCACAGTGCAATCAGATTGTGTGATATTGTCCTGTTTTGTTATTGCCGGTATGCCGGAGCGTGAGATCTTGAAGCTCCGCCCTCTTCTGTAAAGGGAGGCGGGAGCACCAGCTCATTTGCATTTAAAGGGACAAACACAAAAACGGCGCATTTTGGCTCATACCCTAAAAGTGGCAATTTCAACAAGTTATAAAAAATTATCTGTGAGGTATTTTGAGCTAAAACTTCACATACACACTCTGGGGACATCATAGACTTATTTTACATCTTGTAAAAAGGGGCATAATAGGTCACCTTTAA